>NC_056748.1:222759598-222989598 GCF_019279795.1 Protopterus annectens
ATATGTGTGTGTGTGTGTGTGTGTGTGTATATATATATATATATATATATATATATATATATATATATATATATATATATATATATATATATACATAGATGTGGACTGGATATTGCATTTACATGCATGGGTTGCATTTTACCAATTTAGTATTATTATTATTACTTCTAATTGCCTTCTGCTAAATGCCTGCTTATCTTTCATATGGCAAAGGATTATGACAGTTCAGCGATCCAGCGGTGTTGCCAACTGACTTTACTATAAGATTAATTAATTTAATTGCTTATTTTTTGATGACCATTAAATGCAGTGATTTGTTTGGTGATAACAGAGCAAACTGGCCCCTTTTATATATTCTTTGCAACAAGCAATTACCCAACAAAAAATTAACCAGCATAATCCAGTTTTAAGCTAAGCACTCTATACTAGCTAGAAGCAGTTAGAATGAACATTTATTGAGCGATGTTAAAGTCATACTAGCACTTTGGTCATGCCTTCTGTTGCCCAATAACTACCACAACTGGAGGAGAGGCAATTTCTAGACAACTGCAAACAGCCTTACCATTATCTATTGTTTTTAATATCATTTGTATCCACACTCTTCATCTTTAAGAAAAGTATCAGGTAGAGGGTGAGGGTATTGGGGGGTTGTGACCCCCCCACATACACATGGAACTATCTGCTTCAATATGTGTCCTGTCTGTTGTCTCTGTTTATTTGAGTATCTCGCTTTACTAATCTGTTTATCCACTGTGCAATCAATCAGTCTACTTACCTAAATAAGAATAACACCAGACCAGAAGAGGAAGAAACTGCAGGCCAACAATGAGCAATAAGCAGCTGTGTGTTTGTGCAACCAAATCAATGTCTTCTTGACCAGAACATACATAATAGCTTTTTTTTCTTGAAGTTATTTTAAATAAATGGCTATATTCTAACAGTTTTTAACATCACAGACCCATATTTTGGGGATTCCATCTATGGGATCCCATTTCTTGACGTCTGCTACTGATCTGTGCAGTTCTACTCTGAAATATGATTTCACACATTATAAGGCTAATAAATGTTTAATCTACAAATGAGGAAATTTCCGTCAGTTTCCACTGTTTTCAAGTCTCTTTGTTTACATGTAACTTAGGAGATCTATGTCCACCATAGTTCCTAAAAGTTTGAGGAGAGAAAGTCAGTGACTAGAAGGCTTCAAAAGCAGCCATTTGCAATGCATGCAGTTTGTTTAAGCTATATCCCCTTCTTCCTGACCTGATCATTCATACTGTATACCTGAAAGCTTGCTACCACGTGTACATAAGCTGAAAAGCTGTTGTAGTAAAGCAGGTGCTACTTATGCATGCAGGTTGAGGTGCCCATCAAGTACCATTACTATGCCATTCCAGAGCAGGGAAGTCCCATACCCTTTCTGTGAGGTGAGATAGTGTCCTCACTGACACTTAGTTCCAGACTTCTAATCAACAGTTCTGTTTCCCAGGTTCACCTTTTTGAAACCAGATGGTGGCAAAACCTTTATATCAAAGAAGTCTGTGGGTGCATAGTAATAGTGTTATAGTACAGGAGTCTGGGTTCTGTGTTGAGTATTCTGAAAAGTTACATCTAAATGACTGATATCTGGCAAATGTTGCAGTCTTGAATTTTGTTTTGGAAAAGACGTACATAACTTCACAAATATTCAAAATTTAGTGCCCTGATTTTAAGCAAACCATATGTCAGGTCCCATCTCATGAACTGCTCACAAGCATTTACAATTCATTCCCAAAAGGTGCAATATTTCAACTATCCCTAATCTGTAAACTGTGATAAAATAGTTAAGGTTTCATAGGTGTTTCAGAGATATGGAGGTGAAGCCTGCACTTGGTTATGCAGCTGTCTAAGGGCCAGTTTCTCCTCAGTGCATAGTTTGTTCTCTGAGACTTGCTAATTACATACCTTTATGTATGAGTTCTATCAGTGGAGCATCTTTCAGGAAATGTTACAGCACAAAGATAATACCTTTAGGGACGGCTTGCACCTGTCACCCCTGGGCTTTCGGATATTGGCAAAGGCTCTTGCTACCCCTATAGTGCCTTTTTTAGGCAAGGCTCAAAAGACAAACCCACCTCCATAGGTATCACAAGGGATAAGAAACTAAGAGTAATGCTACTCAACGCCAGAAGTCTAAACCTCAAGATGCACGACCAAACTCTCCTTAGCATGGAGAACATCGATATCTGTGCAGTAACAGAAACCTGGTTCAGGACTCCCGAGAGCACCCCAGCACTACCAGGTTATACCTCATACCATGCTTTTCGGCCCCAAAACTTGGACCGAACCACAAAAGGAGGGGGAGTATCGATATTCATCAAAGATACCCACACCTCCAGGTTGGTGGCAAAGCACGAAGCATCAGAGACTATCCATGTGCAACTAACAGTGGGTAAAACTGCCTTCCAGTTTATAGCCTGCTACAGACCACCCCCCCAAGTCCAGGAACCCCACTCGGCCTTCCCGAGAACACTGGAAAATATGAAGGTCTCTCCAAACACCATTATATTAGGTGACTTCAACTACCCAAACATAGACTGGGAGCATTACTCTAGCTCCAACACCCTAGCCCAAAGGTTCCTAGAATTTATAAACTCAAATGCTATGGAACAACTTGTTACCACTCCCACAAGAGGGGAAAACATACTGGACCTGATCATCACCAACATGGGGACTCTATGCTCCAGACCAGAAGTGTATCCCTCACTGGTAAGATCAGACCATAAACTAATCAGACTGGATATTCACATCCCGACCCCACCCCCTGCCCAGAAAACCACAGTGAAAAACTTCTCTAAAGCAAATTTCACACTCTTCAAAACCGAGGTGGAATCATTCAAAGCCCCCGAGCCTGTGGAAAATACGGCCCAGACCACAGAATCCTTTATAAACGCATTCTATGAACACCTTCAGGAATGCATGGATCATGCGATCCCGAATAAAACCAAGACCCAATCCTCCAAAGGCAGACGTCCTGTCTGGTGGACCCCAGCCATAAACAAACTATACAATAGAAGGAGGAAGCTACTAAATGATAGAGCAAAATCCCAAAAAGGGAAGGCATCACTGATCAGTATTAGCAAAAAACTATGGGCACACATAAAATTGTCTAAGGCCAGCTTCGAGAGAAAAATTGCACAGGACACTAAGGATAATCACAAGGCTTTCTTTAGTTATGTTAGGAACCTGGGTGGTAATTCCCAGATATGCTCAGAATTAGTCCAAAATGACAAAAAATACACTGAACCCACAGACATTGCCAACATCCTAGCTGACAGGTTCAGCGCAAACTTCTCCCTCCCACCAAAAGGGCAAATATCTATCCCAGCAGAGTGCTGCCCCCCTGACATCTCAGATGCTCAGGTAAGAGCCGCCCTCTCCAAAGCAAAAAACACAGCATCAATGGGACCAGCCGGTGTCCCGGGCTGCGTCCTACATGAACTCCAAGAAGAGCTAAACCCAAACATAAAACTACTGTTCAGTCACAGCCTTACTACAGGATATGTGCCCGAAGAGTGGCGTACAGCAACAGTGGTCCCTCTCCATAAAGGAGGTGCCTCAACAGATCCTGGAAACTATCGCCCCATAAGCCTGACTAGCTTAGTCTGCAAATCTATGGAAAGGATCATCATGGACCTCATAAATAAAGATATTGGGGACCTACAGACACTGGATCCTACCCAGTTCGGCTTTGTTAAGGGCAGATCCTGCCTTTTAAACCTGGTTGATTTCTTTGAAACAGACACCAAGGCGATTGACGAGGGGAAGGTGGTCCACACAGCCCACCTGGACCTCGCTAAAGCCTTTGATACAATACCCCACTTGGGCATTATAGATAAGCTCACCAGCTTAAATATAAACCCCTATGTCACTAGATGGATTGCAAACTGGCTCAAGGACAGAACCCACATGGTTAGAATTGCTGGAGCCATGTCAGACTCCAAATCAGTTACAAGTGGTGTCCCACAAGGCACAGTCCTGGGACCTCTCTTGTTCGGTATATATTTCTCGGAGGTAAAGGCCAACACGGAAGGACTGTGGCTGACCAAGTTCGCAGATGACTGCAAACTGGGTGCCATAATCGACTCTCCAGCCGACACAAGCATCCTCCAAAAGGGTCTCATAGAAACAGACAACTGGTGCCAGAGCCATGGCCTCAGACTAAATGCCAAAAAGTGTATAGTCATCCCCTTTGGCAAAAACAAAGTGCCCACAAATTACCACATAGGTGGTAATCCATTAAGTACAGAAGAAGTAATTAGGGACCTGGGGACCCAAGTTGATAGCAATCTCTCATTTGACAACCACGTGGCCAAAGTGGTTAGAAAAACATTTTATATAGCCCACCTAATCATGAAGGGATTCACATCTAGATCACGGGAGGTCATCGTGCCTCTTTACTCATCCCTCATCAGGCCCATAATTGAGTACAATGCCCCTTTTGGGATGTACCTTACCAGACACCTGCAGCAACTGGAAAGACCCCAAAAGTACCTCACCAAGAGGATCCAAGGGCTCAAACAGATGCCATATGCTGCCCGGTTAAAGAAACTCCAGCTCTACTCAGTGGCATACCGCCTGTTCAGATGCGATCTGTGCCTGACGTATAAAGCCATGTCCAACCCGGAATTAACGGACATGCTGCACCTCAGAAAATCCAAATCCCATTGAGCTACGCGCTCGAGAGACTTGAACCTCAGCACTGAAATAAATAGGACATGCTGGAGGGACAGATTCATAACCCAGAGGCTCCCTTCACTCTGGAATAAAATCCCAGTCCAGGTTAGGCAGAGTCCCTCATTGACTCTCTTCAAGAGGAATCTTGATGAGTGGATGGGAGATCGTAGGTTTACCCCGGGTATCACTTCTGTGTCACTATTAGACAGAGGCACAGTATACTAACCTCGAAAAAGGGCATAGCAAAATAAATTTAAAATGGGTGGCAAAAGCCAAACACATTCTGGCTAGGCTTATAAATGCCCTAGGGCAGATAGCCTAATATGAACCTATGAACCTATGAAGTAATGCTAGCAACAGTAAGCAACACTAACCTGCTCACCCCTGCCTGTCTCAGGGCCATGCACAATATGCTCATGCACAGCATTTGCAAACCTTATATCACCGCAGATCTGAGCTACAGATGCTTTCAGAAGTATCTCGCTGCTATGCTTTCATGCACATCATGTGATGTCCAAATGTGTATCCATGCACATGGGGCTTACACTCTGATGCTTGAGCAAACCTGAAAGAGTGACTATGGCAGGTTCGTGCACTGGGAGCAACAGGAGTCTTGTGTGATGTTCAAGGGGGAGCAAGACTTTCTTGTTTTAATTGCATGGGACTTTCAGGAGCACGTTTGGTCATTATAAAGGAACTTTGAACAAGGATAATGCATAGCATGAGCTTGTCAGGAGGGCAGGTGATGCCACAGCCATCACCTTTTCTGGTGAGTAGAGCAAGCATTGGAATACTGACTTGTGGCAGTGTCATCCAAAACCTGCTTAGCCAGTGGGAACAAAGGTTATTCACAGGCAAGCAGAGTATTACTGTAAGCTTAATTTTTTTTTTTTTTTTTTGCTTTTCTTTTCACAGCTCCATCAGTGTACAGGTTCTTCCTACTTTATCTTACAATGTTTGAGGAGCAGAAAAGAGAGGGTCTGGAAGGACGTTACATGAAGCAAGCACACCTCTCCTGGTGAAATGGTGTGTTGGCAATATACATTATCACATTGTACAGCTTTAGTAATATGCGCAACAAGTGTTTACTAATATGATTGCTTTTTGATTTTTCTTCTTTCTGTAGGTCCAGTGTTGGTGGCATCTGAGGAGCAGTGGCAGTGACCTCAACGTACATCGGTCAATGTTTCTGCTGTTGGGGCACCAGTGCTCACCAGGCCTGACTCTTAGCAGTAAGACAGAGTTTACCCTGCTGAAGATGACCTGCAGAGCTCATTGGTGGCCGCTCTGCCTACTACTCAAGAGGGGAAAAGAGGCTGCTCTTCTGATAATGGTCCAGAGGGGCTGTCTGTGGTCTCCTGACACCAGCATCATTAGCGGACGTCATTGTAGGTGCACCAAGAGATAGACATAGGCCTAACAGTCATAGAGTGCTTCTTGGCATGGTTGACCAAGTCTCATAACAAGCAGACCCTGATCATTGTGACATAAGCTATACAACCTGCATATGACATCAGCCACTGACGGCCTCTGGGCCAGTGTGGAGTCCACCATGTTTCCTGCCCTATCCCCCATTCATGTGTTTGCTTGCCATGTGTGTTGCTTCCTATACCTTATTTGCTATCCAGTCCTCCCCATTCTCAACTGACCATCCCTGTCAGTCTGTATTCATCTGCAGTGAATGTTACTTGGCTTTGTTCCTGACTTTTGTGTATGGATTCGGATAGTAATTCTTTAATATCTAAAACAGGATCCACGTAATGCTTGAATCTAACAAAGATACATCAAATCACTTTTGTTTGAAACAGTGTTAACCTCTTGCATACTAGTAAAGAAAATCGGTGAAAAAACTCCAATTCCTTTAGCAGCGAAGGAACTGTTAGTATAGAATAAAAGAGCTTTCTTTCATGGTCACTTCTGGCTTAAACATGTATGTGTTTTGATAAGGATCAATATGTGTCTTAGCACTTATGGATTCTCCTACTTCTGCAGTTAAACTTAAATCTTTAAAATCCATGTTTTGCAATGAGAGTTATAAGAAAGATAAAATGCACATGCACTGGAATGTGACCATTCTCTAAAATCAGCATCATTCCATACACAAAACCAATAGTCCATAAAATGAAAACAAGTTAATAACAAGAAAAAAAAAATAAATCTATGCATTATAGATTGGTTCTTATATCTAGCTACACTTAGATTTGCAAAGCATACACAATTTTGAGTAACAGCTGTGCCTCTTCACTATAGGGAAAAAAAACATAAAGTCACTGTCAAACTCAAAATAATTCTTTATTTAACAAACTATAACACATCTAAAAACAGAAAGAAAAAAAGTATTAAGAAGTAAAACTAAAAGTTCGAAGCCTATAATCATGTTGAATTGCTGAGTACAATGATTCTGTGTCCAGAAGCAGAACTTTGTGCTTAAATGGCCATTTTCTCCATCTTTAAGATTTCACAACTATATTATGATAAAATGTTTGTGCTTGTTATACCTTTGTCTACCCCCCTACACACACACACCAAGGAGATTACATGAGGCAGTGAGGCAAGAATCATGGGTGACTAACAAGGAAAATTCTTACTTAAGTTTTAATAATTTTTTATAACATCACTATCTTTGGCCAGGGAAGATCAATTCATGTGGTGTCATTTCAGAAATCTCTAAACAAAAGGATTAAGCAAAATGGTAATGGGCAGAAGTATTCTTTTTTGCAGATTCACTTAACAAAGAATACTTGTAAAAATACAAATTACTGAATGGACAACAAATGCTTGCCAAACTAAGTTTGTATATATTAGTTTGCTAAAGTTTTACTACATATTCAGGTATTTAACTTGTTTCTCGATTATTTAGACAGAAACCAAAATAGTAAATACTACACTGCTATAGTCTTGTTATAATGAAATATATATTTTTCATGAAGAATTGGTGAAACTATAGACACCAAGATAGGCAAACTGATTGTGCTGCTATAATCTTCAACCTTTTAATAACAGATATAGAAGAAAATGCCATATGCAAAAAACTATGCATTTTCTGTAGTGTACAAGTGACTTTTTCTTTGTTAATTATTTTAGCAACTGTATAAGTCCCACTAAGCATACATGAGTTTAATGCCATCCCAATAGATTAGATAAATGACATATCACTGTTGGAGTTCATTACAGTGACCAAAGGAATGCTAAGAAGTGAGACTGCATCCCTATCACAATATCCTCAGGACACCAAACCACCTGAGTGGAAGGAAACCCTATGACCCTCTCAAGTGGGGAGAGAGCCTCCAAATGAGTATAATCAACTCCAAGATTGTGATGTCTTGGGATAGGTTAGTGTTCCTTGCAGCAGGATGCTTTTGCTGACAGAGGTACCTTGAGAGGATCATGTAATGAATATCCTCTCAATCAGTTTCCCATCACTTATCTGTCATACTTTCCAGTGTGCAAAATGTGGTTGTTAAATGGCAAAAGTAGGCTTGAAAGACAGCTTTCACTAATATAGTACTGATTATTCTAACCCAGCCACTGGGGATGCACAAGCCAGTGCATTTCTTTGTGCCGGTCCCAAGCCCGGATAAATGGGGAAGGTTGCGTCAGGAAGGGCATCTGGCGTAAAACCTCTACCAAAAATTACTGATGCGGAGAACTTTTCATAATTACATACCGGATCAGTCGAGGCCCGGGTTAACAACGACCGCCACCAGTACTGTTAGCCAACAGGGTGCTGGTGGAAATTGGGCTACTGTTGGCCGAAGATGAAGAGGAGGGGGAAGCATGCCCAAAGGCAGAAAGAGAGGAGGAAGGTTAGGAGTGTAGTACTGAGGGTAGGAACTTTGAATTTTAGCAGTATGACTGGTATAGGAAGAGAGCTAGCTGATATGATGGAGAGAAGGAAGTTTGATATATTGTGCTTGCAAGAGACCAGATGAAAGGGAAGTAAGGCCAAGTGTATAGGAGGCGGGTTCAAATTGTTCTATCATGGTGTGGATGGCAGAAGAAATGGGGTAGGGGTTATCCTAACGGAACAGTATGCCAAGAGTGTTTTGGAGGTAAGGAGAGTGTCTGATAGAGTGATGTTTATGAAGCTTGAACTTGATGGTGTAATGATGAATGTTGTTAGTGCATATGCTCCACAAGTTGGGTGTGTGATGGATGAGAAAGAAAAATTTTGGAGTGAGTTGGATGAAGTGGTGGCGAGTGTACCCAAGGGTGAGAGACTAGTGATTGGAGCGGACTTCAATGGGCATGTTGGTGAAGTGAACAGAGTGGATGAGGAAGTGATGGGTAGGTATGGTGTTAAGGAGAGGAATGCAGAAGGTCAGATGATTGTGGATTTTGCGAAAAGGATGGACATGGTTGTGGTGAATATGTATTTTAAGAAGAGGGAGGAGCATAGGGTGACATACAAGAGTGGAGGAAGATGCACACAGGTGGATTATATCCTATGTAGGAGGACCAGTCTGAAGGAGATTGGAGACTGTAAAGTGGTGACTGGGGAAAGTGCAGTTAAGTAGCATAGAATGGTGGTCTGCAGGATGATGTTGGTGATCAAGCAGTGGAGGAGGAGTGTGAAAGCAGTGCCAAGGATTAAATGGTGGAAGTTAAAAAAAGGGTGATTGTGAGGTGGAGTTCAGGGAAGAGTTAAGACAGGCACTGGGTGGCAATGAAGAGTTAACGAATAGCTGGGTAACTACAGCAGAGCTAGTAAGGGAGACTGCTAGGAAGGTGCTTGGTGTGACATCTGGACAGAGGAAGGAGGACAAGGAGACATGGTGGTGAAATGAGGAAGTACAGGAGAGTATACAGAGGAAGAGGCTGGTGAAAAAGAAGTGGAATTGTCAAAAAGATGAAGAAAGTAGACATGAGTATAAGGAGATGAGGCGCATGGCAAAGAGAGAGGTGGCGAAGGCTAAGAATAAGGCATATAGAGAGTTGTATGAGAGACTGGACACTAAAGAGGGATTAAAGGACCTGTACCGATTGGCTAGACAGAGGGACAGAGCTGGGAAAGATGTGCAGCAGGTAAGGGTGATAAAGGACAGTGGGGGGAACATACTCACAAGTGAGGAGAGTGTGTTGAGTAGATAGAAAGAGTACTTTGAAGGGCTGATGAATGAAGAGAATGAGAGAGAGAGAGAAGGTTGGATGATGTGGGGATAGTGAATCAGGAAGTGAAGCAGATTAGCAAGGAGGAAGTAAGGACAGCTATGAAGAGGATGAAGAATGGAAAGGCTGTTGGTCCAGATGATATACCAGTGGAAGCATGGAGGTGCTTAGGAGAAATGGCAGTGGAATTTTTAACCAGATTGTTTAATGAAAGTTTGGAAAGTCAGAGGATGCCTGAGGAGTGGAGAAAAAGTGTTTTGGTACCTATCTTTAAGAATAAGGGTGATGTGCAGAGCTGCAGTAACGACAGAGGGATAAAATTGATCAGTCACAGCTTGAAGTTATGGGAAAGAGTAGTGGAAGTTAGGTTAAGAAGGGAGGTGATGATTAGTGATCAGCAGTATGGTTTCATGCCAGGAAAGAGCACTACAGATGCAATATTTGCTCTCAGAGTGTTGTTGGAGAAATACAGAGAAGGTCAGAAGGAGTTGCATTGTGTCTTTGTGGACTTAGAGAAAGCATATGACAGGGTGCCTACAGAGGAGTTGTGGTATTGTATGAGGACGTCGGGAGTGGCAGAGTAGTATGTAAGAGTGATACAGGATATGTACAAGGGTAGTGTGACATTGGTGAGGACTGCGGTGGGAGTGACAGATACGTTTAAGGTGGAGGAGGGATTACATCAAGGATCAGCTCTGAGCCCTTTCTTATTTGCAGTGGTGATGGACAGGTTGACAGATGAGATTAGACAGGAGGCCCTGTGGACTATGATGTTTGCAGATGACATTGTGATATGTAGTGAGAGTAGGGACAAGGTTGAGCAGACCCTGGAGAGGCGGAGATATGCTTTAGAGAGGAGAGGAATGAAGGTCAGCAGGGCTAAAACAGAATATATGTGTGTAAATGAGAGGGAGGGTAGAGGAATGGTGAGGATGCTGGGAGTAGAGTTGGTATAGGTGGATGAGTTTAAGTACTTGGGATCAACAGTTCAGAGTAATGGTGAGTGTGGAAGAGAGGTAAAGAAGAGAGTACAGGCAGGGTGGAATGGGTGGAGAAGACTGATTTGTGACAGACGGGTACCAATAAGAGTGAAAGGGAAGGTCTACAAGAGGGTAGTGAGACCAGCTATGTTATATGGGTTGGAGATGGCAGCATTGTCAAAAAGACAGGAGTCAGAGCTGGATGTGGCAGAGTTGAAGATGTTAAGATTTGCACTGGGTGTGACTAGGATGGACAGGATTAAGAATCAGTATATTAGAGGGTCAGCTCAGGTTGGACAGTTTGGAGACAAAGCAAGAGAGGCAAGATTGCTTTGGTTTGGACATGTGCTGAGGAGGGATGCTGGGTATATTGGGAAAAGGATGCTAAGGATGGAGCTGCCAGGTAAGAGGAAAAGAGGAATGCCTAAGATGAGGTTTATGGATGTGGTGAGAGAGGACATGCAGGCGGTTGGTGTGAAAGAGCATGATGCAAAGGACAGGAAGAAATGGAAACAGATGATCCGCTGTGGTGACACCTAACGGGAACGGCCAAAAGAAGATGATGATGATGATGATGATGATGAGTACTGATTATTCTGCCTGCAGAGCTGCAGGTATGGGCTACACAGCTTTTTATTTATTCTGAAGAAAAATAAGTCTTGATTTAGAGTTACTCTGTAACTGCAACTGCAGCTCACTGAAGAAAGTATACAGTTGTGAGCCTGACCTGTCCTGCGGAGTTTACTGTAGCTCAACAAATAAAAAGTTGTGAGCCTGACCTGTCCTGCAGAGGTTTGATTCCTACAACCTTTGCATATACACCTTGTGATTTTAAGCAAATAAGTTAACCAACCCTAACCTCATGAGTCATTCTTCTGGTGGGTCTCACCTAGTCAGCACAGAGTAAACAGTTAATATGAAAATCAAATTGAAGAAAAAATATACCAACAATGACCAAGTGTCTTTGTTAAAAATCCACAAAATAACAAGGCAAAAAGTAACTAAGCAAAGGCAAGGCCCCAACTTCTTTTTCAAATGCAGACTGCTTTAATGGCACACAGTCGCAAGTGCTTTCACCATAGGCTTCTTCAGGTGTATGATTACCTTAGTTAGCACACCCTTTATATATCAAATGGCATTACATTTAATTAGTTCTTAAACACATATTACACTCTATCAGTGGTTTACAAATGAATACATCTATATATGTTTGCATAAAAACATTAAATCACATTAACACTAAAAAATACTAGCAAATATATAAAGAACTATATAAATATATATATATATATATGTGTATAAAACATATAATAAAAACATACATTATCTACGTAAAGGTCTATTCTTTAAAATTGGTCTCAATGGAATCACATCATTGAGACCATGTCCTGCATTAGCCCTGAGCCTCACTATCCATTCTACTTCCATCTTCTCTGTCTTGTTTCTAATATCCCCCTTTCTCTTGTTAACATCAGTTGTTCCTAATACTCTAAATTTAAAATGATGTTCCATATTGGTTTCTTTTACATGCTTTGTTAGGGCATTAAAATTACTTCCTTTTCTAATGTGGTATATGTGCTCTCTTATTCTATCTTTTAAGGGCCTATCAGTTTTTCCCCACATAGAAATTATTGCATACATGCCAGTTAGCTAAATAGACTACATGTTTTGTATTACAGTCAGCATTAACTCTCATATAGAAGGTCTTACCCATATCTGGATGTTTATATTCTATTTCTGTTGTTATATAGCTATACCAGTTAGATTGTTTACATGGTGTAGTTCCTACTATATCCTGTGGTGTTCTTATTGCCTTATTAGTACATAATCTTCTTTTTAAAGATAGATTATTTTTAAATGTATATTGTGGTATGGGACTTAAACATTTTTTAATTTGTTCATCTGTAGTTAAATATTCCAATATGTATTTTTAATATTCGTATATTCTTTAATTTTCCTAGAATAGCTAAGACAAAGTCTTAGGTCTCTAGCCTCATAATTTTTAGTACTATTTCTTGCATCTACTAAATGTTCTAGAGGTTCTGAGAAATATAGCCTAAGTCTATTTTCTCTCAGTTTTTCTATTCGATTCACATTCCTATCAATAACAAATTATTATAGCCTCTTTCCATTATTTAATTCCTAGTAACATTAACCTGATGCTTAAAATCTTCCTTCTTAACATTTAATCTGGAAGCTCTGTAAAACTGATTTTGTGCTACATTCTTAAAGATAAAATTAGGATGCATACTGTCCTTACTCAGCAGCTTGTTAACATGATAGTCCTTTCTGTACATCTTAGTACTTATTTTATTGTCATCTTCTTTAATAACTGTAATATCTAAAAAATTAACTTCATACTGGGAATAAACTCCAGTGAATTTAAGAAATGGTGTGGAAGTATTTAGATATACTATAAATTCTTTTAGTTGTTCTACAGTACCTTTCCATAAGAAAAGAATATCATCTACAAACCTGCAGAAGAATAAAACTTGATCTTTATAAGCCCCTTCTTCTATATACTCATTTTCCCATACTGACATTACTATGTTTGCATAAGTATTGGTGCACGATGTACCCATCGCTACACCATTCTTTTGCCAGAAGGTACTTTCTCCAAACATAACTATATTATTTTCTAATACCAAATATAGTAAGGCTTGCATCAATTCTACTTCATTGGTAATATAATTACCTGACTCAATCATCATTTTAATAACATATTTAATTCATACGTCGTTAGGGATGACTGCGAATAATGACACTACATCTAGTGTAACTAACAAGCAATTCCTTATTTCCTGCCCTCCTTTCATATACAATGAGTATAGATCCCTAATAAAATGTTCTGTGTCTTTTAGAATAACTTTGGATATCTTGAGAAGGGGATTTAATTTCTTCTCTAAGTAAATGGACAAGGGCTCTGTACACCAGTTCCTACCAGCTACAATAGGTCTCATAGGAGGATTATTTTTATTCTATATGAGAGTTAATGCTGACCGTAATACAAAACATGTAGTCTATTTAGCTAACTGTCAGGTATGCAATAATTTCTATGTGGGGAAAAACTGATAGGCTCTTAAAAGATAGAATAAGAGAGCATATACACCACATTAGAAAATGAAGTAATTTTAATGCCCCAGTAAAGCATGTAAAAGAAACAAATATGGAACATAATTTTAAATTTAGAGTATTAGGGACAACTGATGTTAACAACAGAAAGGGGGATATTAGAAACAAGATGGAGAAGATGGAAGTAGAATGGATAGTGAGGCTCAGGGCTAATGCAGGACATGGGCTCAATGATGTGATTCCATTGAGACCAATTTTAAAGAATAGACCTTTACGTAGATAATGTATGTTTTTATTATATGTTTTATATATATATATATTTATATAGTACTTTATATATTTGCTAGTATTTTTAGTGTTAATGTAATTTAATGTTTTTATGCAAACATATATAGCTGTATTCGTTTGTAAACCACTGATAGAGTGTAATATGTGTTTAAGAACTAATTAAATGTAATGCCATTTGATATATAAAGAGTGTGCTAACTAAGGTAATCATACACCTGAAGAAGCCTATGGTGAAAGCACTTGTGTCTGTGTGCCATTAAAGCAGTCTGCATTTGAAAATGAAGCTGGAGCCTTGTCTTTGATTAGTTACTTTTTGCCTTGTTATTTTGTGGATTTTTAGCAAAGACACTTGGTCATCGTTGGTATATTTTTTCTTCATATTGTGGATTTATCTGTCTTCCAACAACACAAAGGAGATGGCTACTGGAATAAAATATATTGAAACTATAGAACTGGATTACAATCCGAACCCTTGTACTAAAAATATTGAACTGAATATCACCCAATTTATGAGTAAGGTGAGCAAAACAATTAATCCATTGCTTAACAGCCACTTGCAAGTAGAAGGAATAGACTCAGTTAATATTGACTTTATAGCAATGAGAAGTGATATTTTAGCCTTAGAAAAGGAGCTATTTAGGCTAAAATGGGTGAAATATGAAAGATTCCACCTTGAAGTCTGTTTAACTGAAAGTATCGTACCCAGTGGGCTTAGGATCCTGAAGATGCCAGCTCAGGATCCATGTGATACCATGTTATTGAGTGAATGGCAGAAACTAAACTTAAATACAAGTTTAGGCTACCTAAGACTGTTAATAGACTCTGCTAAAAGAGAAGCACTTAAAATAATAGATCTTATAAAAACTAAATATAGATCTATTAATGACAAGTATGATTCTGAACTAACGACTAAACTGTTAGACGACTCTATGAACAATGTCAACTGTTATGCTCGAAAGTTAGCTCAAATTAAGTTAAAGAAATAATAAGGGATCATAAAGATTATGCATTGGGTCATGTCTTCACTTGGCCCTGTGAATTTAACACAAATGCAACGGCTGTTGAATCGCAAACAATGATCGAAGTTGAACCACTAGCTAATAACAGAAGTATGAGTAATAATTTTACTCTGAATAAGGAAATACGAACAGATTTGGAAGATCAACCCATTAGTAGTAAAGCAACCAATAAGAATGCCAACATACAGGAAGTTATGTCATTAGGAGCAAGAACATAATAGTGACTGCAGAAGTGCATCACAATGGCGAAGAGGACAATGCGAGGAGACATTTTTCTAATCAAGAACCCCCTTTTTTGGTGTCGGAGTCCATACAAAATCAAAAGGAAATGCCATTGCAGTTTCCACTAGCTATAAAAGAAAGGTCGTTGAGCAGAGGGTCAAGAAATCAGTAGATAAGGGGAAGGAGTGTTACGCGAGGCAAACGGAAGTTAGAGGAAGAAAGGGCGAGTCCTTACACTATAAAGAAAGCATTCAGCAAACTAAGAACTTAGTAGTTAATCTGTCAACACAAGTTTTAATGGTTGATGAAATGAATGTTTTACAAAAAGGACTATCTTTTATACCCGCTGCGGATAGTGACATTACTAATCTAGTTCTGGATTTAAAAAATTTTACAAGAAATGTTATGCGCAAAGTGATGTTTGGAAATAATGATTTGCAAGATAATATGTTTAAGAAACCAAGCTTATTTATACCTAAGTAACATTCACTTATTAATGCATTTGAACAGATGTGCATGGATGAATTTTATAGTAAATATTATGAACAGAAAAGTAAGCAAGCTAAAACAAAAGGCATAATTTAACAAGGAATGAATATAAAGCCTTATAAGATTTACAGCATAACCCTTATATTGTAATTAGACCAGCAGATAAAGGGAATCAAATAGTGGTGTTAGACAAACATTTATATGAAGCTAAAATGATTGAAATGCTTAAGAATTCACAATTCTATGTATGTATTAGTCAAATAGAAGTTGAACGAATGATGTTTAAAGTTAGTAGCAAGTTAAAGGAACTTGAAGTTTTAGGCCTTATGGATGAGAGTCTTTTTAAACATTTTGAAATAATTAGTCCCACCATTCCCATTATTCAAGGTCAACCAAAGATACATAAAAATAAAAATAATCCTCCTATGAAACCTATTTTAGCTGGTAGGAACTGGTGTACAGAGCATTTGTCCATTTACTTAGAGAAGAAATTAAATCCCTTTCTCAAGATATCCAAAGTTATTCTAAAAGACACAGAACATTTTATTAGGGATCTATACTCATTGTATATGAAAGGAGGGCAGGAAATAAGGAATTGCTTGTTAGTTACACTAGATGTAGTGTCATTATTCACAGTCATCCCTAATTACATATGAATTAAATATGTTATTAAAATGATGATTGAGTCAGGTAATTATGTTACCAATGAAGTAGAATTGATACAAGCCTTACTATATTTGGTATTAGAAAATAATATATTTATGTTTGGAGAAAGTACCTTCTGGCAAAAGAATGGTGTAGCGATGGGTACATCGTGCGCCAATACTTATGCAAACATAGTAATGTCAGTATGGGAAAATGAGTACATAGAAGAAGGAGCTTATAAAGATCAAGTTTTATTCTTCTGCAGGTTTGTAGATGATATTCTTTTCTTATGGAAAGGTACTGTAGAACAACTAAAATAATTTATAGTATATCTAAATACTTCCACACCATTTCTTAAATTCACTAGAGTCTATTCCCAGTATGAAGTTAATTTTTAGATATTACAGTTATTAAAGAAGATGACAATAAAATAAGTACTAAGATGCACAGAAAGGACTGTCATGTTAACAAGCTGCTGAGTAAGGACAGTATGCATCCTAATTTTATCTTTAAGAATGTAGCACAAAATCAGTTTTATAGAGCTTCCAGATTAAATGTTAAGAAGGAAGATTTTTAACCACCAGGTTAATGTTACTAGGAATGAACTAATGGAAAGAGACTATAATGAATTTGTTATTGACAGGAATGTAAATCGAATAGAAAAACTAAGAGAAAATATAGCTAGGCCATATTTCTCAGAACCTCTAGAACATTTAGTGGATGCAAGAAATAGTACTAAAAATTATGAGGCTAGAGACCTAAGACTTTGTTTTAGCTATTCTCGGAACATTAAAGAATATACTTATATTATAAATAAATATTGGAATATTTTAACTACAGATGAACAAATTAAAAAAAATTTAAGTCCCATACCACAATATACATTTAAAAATAATCTATCTTTAAAAAGAAGATTATGTACTAATAAGGCAATAAGAGCACCACAGGAAATGGTAAGAACTACACCATGTAAACAATGTAACTGGTGTAGCTATATAACAACAGAAATAGAATATAAACATCCAGATATGGTTAAGACCTTCTATATGAGAGTTAATGCTGACTGTAATACAAAACATGTAGTCTATTTAGCTAACTGTCAGGTATGCAATAATTTATATGTGGGAAAAACTGATAGGCCCTTAAAAGATAGAATAAGAGATCATATATACCACATTAGAAAAGGAAGTAATTTTAATGTCCTAACAACGCATGTAAAAGAAACAAATATGGAACATAATTTTAAATTTAGAGTATTAGGGACAACTGATGTTAACAAGAGAAAGGGGGATATTAGAAACAAGACAGAGAAGATGGAAGTAGAATGGATAGTGAGGCTCAGGGCTAATGCAGGACATGGGCTCAATGATGTGATTCCATTGAGACCAATTTTAAAGAATAGACCTTTATGTAGATACTGTATGTTTTTATGGTACTTACGTATTATCGCAACCAGATTTTCACGGTTGCGGAAACTGCATACCTGCAGCCAGACGAGTCCCAGAAACACTTCAGACTACTGATCATAGTCCTTACTACCAGCCAAAAGTTTACATTACTTGCAGGAACAGGACCAATTTCAGAAATCCTCCTCCTGTTTTGCATGCATTACAGATGCACGCTTGACTTACTGCTGCTGTCATACTGTCTGTTGTAATATTTGCACAGTGTACTTTGATTCTTTCACAGAAGAAAAACAACCAGGTTTCTGAAGTCACATACTTCATTCTGTTTCTTAGAAGAGAGGTTTGTTAAGCTAGTATGTAGTAGTGTGCCAGAGTGGGTATGAGGCAGCAGGTGGAGGAATAACGGTGAGAAATGCTGATAGTGGACTTGCTTGCTGCCACTTGCCGTACATCCTACTCACCTGCTCTCACTCAATAGTGTAGCCCTCCACAACTACAAGCTAGTAAAGTGCACCATTATGAAAGCCGTAGCTGTAATCACTAAAGTCCCCATCTGGTTCTTAAACCAAACCTTCATTCCTTAACCGTAAAACTCCCCTAAATTCTCCTCACATTTCAAACTCCTTTCAAACAACTGTAACAATAAAGCGAAGCCCTGCCTGCATTGACAAAAGACAACCTTTGTACACGTTGCTCGGATGCCAGTCGTGCCGGGTTATTTCTTTTGGATGCATTATGCGCTTGAACTTGTTCTCTTACTTTCTGACCTTTTATTTTCTTTTTGAACAGTTGACTTTTCAGGGGAAAAAAGGAAAGTGTGGTAGTTTGAGAAGACATCGCAACTTACAGGTGCTCAGAAATCTGGTTGCGATAATACGCAAGTACCGTTTTTATTATATGTTTTATATATATATATGTATATATATATATATATATATATATATATATATATATATATATTTTTTTTTTTTTATATAGTGCTTTACATATTTGCTAGTATTTTTAGTGTTAATGTAATTTAATGTTGTTATGCAAACATATATAGATGTATTAGTTTGTAAACCACTGATAGAGTGAAATATGTGTTTAAAAAACTAGTTAAATGTAATGCCAGTTGATATATAAAGGGTGTGCTAACTAAGGTAATCATACACCTGAAGAAGCCTATGGTGAAAGCGCTTGTGTCTGTGTGCCATTAAAGCAGTCTGCATTTGAAAAAGAAGCTGGAGCCTTGTCTTTGCTTAGTTACTTTTTGCCATGAAAATCAAATTGTTTTCATTTTCTGCCCCCCTCCCAATCTCCCAAATGCTCATGGATATCACATTGTTAGTATGCACAGAATGTTTATATTTGTTTGACAGTACTTCTTTTTTTTCCTTTGTTAACCAGGTGTGTATGCCGGTTAACTGATTTTTTTAACCACAACACACGCCAAATGTTTTGTAATGCAAATCTGAATGAGATGATGAGCAAACCATTAATATATTACATGACTAACATTTTAGCATTGTGTTCAACTAATCTTCTGTGCAGTTTATGTTATTTGCATCAGAAAGCTCCTTTACACACATTTACCATAATAATGCTTACATTACATTAAAAGTACTCATACATTAACTGAGCATAGCTCTCAAACCTCCCATTTCCAAAATGTGGAATGTTTCCTCTCACAATGTGGAACAAATGGGCAAAATTTGAAATGCTTACTAACAGCTAGATAATAATGTCAACTAGGAAGCTCATAGAATGGTTAAAATATGTTATTTTGTACATATAACGCATTCTTAGATGGTTTGATATCATTCAGGATTAGTTATCATGGATATTAGCTAAAAACATTATTAGCAATGAATGTGTGACAGACCATTTCAATGTGGAACAATGAGGAACATGGACTTCTTAAGCCTCAAAATGAGGACCATTCCTTATAATGAGATACACTTGAGAGGACTGTAACTGAGGGAGTAAAAGCTATTATCTCCAAAACAAGAACATTATTTGTAGATGCGCTGCAATACAGCTGCAGACATTTTCTCATTACTTTTTCTGAATGCATGTTATATACACTAAAATTCACCACACTGTTTTGTTGCAGTTTTTTTACTGTTTTATATCTTTATTAACTGCAGTGGTGGTGCTGCAGTAGCGTTGGCGCCTCACAGTAAGACGTTGTCCCGTTCGATTGGGTGTTCCTTCATTGAAGGTTGTGTGTCAGGCCCGGCAAGTCGGCATGTAAAAATCTACTGCCAATCATTAGTGGACCGGAGTTCCGCTGTGGCGACCCCTAACCGGGAAAAGCCGAAAGACACAACATTTTTTTTTATCCTTGCAGTTTTCAATGTGTAGTTGTAGTGGGAGAAAAAAGCTGCCCAGAATTGCCTGCGCTTCTCTTAGTACAAAGCAGACCCGGTTACAGCATGCATTAGTATCATGGGCGTCTTTTGTCTCACTTACATGACAAGTAGATTTTCTCATGCTATTTTTAGCAAGATCACTGTGAACTAAACCTGATTTATCTTGGTTTCCTAAAGCACAAAACAGCAATCTTACCATAAAAGAGTCTGAAACACCACAAAGAGTAAAAGAACTACCCACATCTGTAGTCTATTTACTAACAAAAGAATTAGGTTTAATTTCCCATCTTAAATTTATCAGACAAGAATAGCTAAACATAAACATCTCAGTTTGTATACAAATGTTCTTTCTAAAATTATACCTCTAGTAAAAAATGAAAGATGTCTGTAAAGACTATTGATGAGTCTTTTTATGGAAGTTTCACTGCCCCACTTCTTCTAATTGCACCAGGAACCCTTGAAGTGCCTTCCTGCATTTATTCTGGCAGTGTATTCAGGATTTATGTGAAACAGTATTTCCTTAGCTGCCACACTGTCTTTTCTGTCACCTCTTTCTTTCTTTCTTCCCCCTCTCTATCCCTCCCACCTGCCTCATGACGATGTGGTAAATCCATATCTTATCCCCGCTTTCCCTTACATCTTTTAGTTTGTATGTATCTAATTGCCTGATGGAACTTTTTGTCACTCTGCAGACTGCCCTGTCCCATTAGTGTCCTCTGAATGCCCTTACCAACCTGATGATTCCACCACCTCTGTTTATATCTTCTGCAGAAATTCACATACTCGTCCAGACCAGATGTGACTTGCAAATGCTATGTGCAATGGAATGCTACAATGATTTTTAAACAAAAATTACTTTTGAGTCAATATTCCTAGCTATCTGCCCATCCGCTTGTTCCCAGCTTACTGCTGGCTTTGGCCATTTGTTTGCCAAGTCCTGTAGCCTTTGCTGCTGTCACACTGTGTTTTATTATTAAAACATCAGTGGTAATTATAACTGCCATATCATTACAATCCTCCTCTGTGACCTAACTTCCTCTGCATGCATAATATCTTTCCATTTTCCCTCAGGCTTCAAGTCATACTTGTTCATTTTAGCAATCAGTTAGCCCCACTGGAATGCTCAAAATATTTTATAAGGCTGACTCAAGGTACAAACAACTTACGTCCCTCTCTCAGAGTCACGTACTATACATCAAAGTGATGGTACTATACAAGAGTGGATTTTAAACTTTTGCAAATTAAGTTCAAAAGGTATTCAACTAATGCAGAATACATTATAGTTAAAAGTTAAATTGCAGGCACGGAGCTGTAAACAATAGCAATGTGATATTTTGTAAAGCATCATTGTCATCTTTCCTTTTCTTTTGGAAGTATAGGTAACTTACCCAGTGGAGAATAGTTTGTGTTTCTTCTTTCTTTACTACTAAGTGGCCACATATATCCACTGACATATGTTAGTTTAATTTGCTTTAGGTTAACATTGCCATCCTTACCACTACCTATTAATATTTTTGATATTTTCAAAATTTAAAAAGCATAGCTGTGCTATAATCATTTACACAGTGAAATTCATATTTTTAAACTTATTGAGTACAATATCTTAAAGCTGGAATTAGCTAAATACAAAAAAAGGACCGACCAACAATTTTAACGTCAACCATTTTAAGCCTTGCAGTTAACAGCGTAATAGAACAAGACTCGTCACATCTGTACTTCAGTAAGAGGTACATTGACCACTAAATGAGCTGATGAAAACAGCCTTTACAAATGCTGTATTAAATTTATCAAATGCAAATGCAGTGTATAAGAATTACGTGGTTTGACATCCCTGAAAATGTCAGACGACTGGCATCTGTATTTGTTCCATCTACAGATGGTGTGCACAGCTATCACAGAAATTACCAGCATTAACATTTTGTCAGCACAGTCTGGGCACTAAGCTGCTATGACAGTGGGTTATGAGAACTGAGTGTTAACCTAAGCAAACTGAGGTGGAAAGAATAAACAAACATGACTACAGATGCCCACCTCAAAATTTGGCAAGCCATGACCACTTTAATGAGACAAACAGCAGACAGCAAAGGCCAATTGGCCTTTTTAGCAGGTAAATGTAATATTTCTGTGTGATACAGCTTTCATAATCAATGTTACAAAAGTGCACAGAACCACTCTGTGATGTACAGACCACTACTTGTTTGATGCACCAAAGCTCACAATATATCAGTGAGTTTATAGAGACTTGGCATGAAATGGGCACCTTTCTGTGGTTGCTCAGCATGTTGATTGCTAAACAGAAGGCATACTCAGGGGGTATATCAAACTCTGCCAAGCACAATCCTGATGCTGTCAAATCTGCAAGGAAAATAAAACAAGTCTGTCCTTTACATACGTCCTTTATGCAGTACTGTTTTCCAAAGTAAGTAAAAAAAAAAAAATCTGTCTTGTCAACAGAGAGATCTAGAATAATCCATGAAGAGGAAGAAGGCATATATGCTCTGTAGGTACATTATTTTTAAAGTAGAAGTGAAGCTATTTTTACTAGATAAATGGGTTTACTGTTTGTTGTTGTATCTACCAGACTGAAAAGTCACCTAAATAGGACGGTTTACATAATAGAATCCCAAAGAAAACTGAAGTGCAAAGGATATTTCTCAGATCTTAGTTCATTGCAACATGAGTGTGCAAGAAAGGAGCAGGCACGTCCCCAAAAGCTGAAGTTACCCCAGGACTTTTAGTTCTTTCAGGGTATCTCATCACAAAGATGTGCTCAGAGATTAGACATATTCTTCTACAAATAACTAACCAGGCAAAAGTGAAGGCAGTGTTTATTGCAGCTTAGATGAGCTGATATAGATGACAGAAAAATGCCTATAGCCAACTCATAATTCCTCTATGTCTGCTGTATGCAGTCTCATATTCTGTGGATGTTTTAGTATTAGCAGTGTGTTCCATTTGCCTTCTACCCAATCAGCAAAGAAATTGTTTTCAATGTTTTCTCTGAATGATGCTCCTCAGCTTCATCCCACACCATCTAGTCCTGGAACTTCTTTTCCTTCCCCAGAGAGTTATGTTTTGTCCCACTTTATTCCACACTGTGTTGAGAATATTTCCATTCTTCTGTTAGTTTTACCATTGAACATATAAGCCCTTTACCAGGACACATGTGGAATAATAGTTAAGGACTTTGCTGCCCAAGCACAAGGTACAGGGTTTGATTCTGACCTTCAGTCAATGTCTGTGTATAGTTTGCATGTTCCCTCCATTTTTGTGAGGTATTCCTCCCACCTCCCAAAAACACGCTGGGTGTTTCCTCCTCAAAATGTGAATACACCCAAAAATTGAATGGAGCTGTGAGCAACAGCAGACCCTAGATGATATCTATTGGGGGAGGAGTTGCGTAAACTAACTACTTTAGACATCCACTGTGGTGTACAGTATCCCTTGGATAAGAAAATATAATTCTGAGACTGCACACTGCGTCAAGCCTTGCCAAAAATGAGCATTGGTATTTGCCAGCAGATCTCTGTCAGCTATCCCAATTTTGGAGGAGCATTCCTATTTTTAAGCCTGATTTAGGATGCCCCAATTTTTGGAAGTGTGTCTCTATTTCGAGGCTTAATTTACTCCTTCACACAATTTTCTGAATTCCCTACATTACACATGATTTTTGAAACTGCCCTAGTACACAGAAAACTACACCACATGACCAACATACTAGTGTTAACAATAATTTAAAGAGAGGACACACATCTTACAACTCCCCTTTTCAAGCAAAAACAAATGACCTTGTGTGGTAAAATTTTTTGATATTATTCATTAAAGTCTACATATTCTACACTGTTTCTTATATTTTTTTATTTGATTTGTTTTACATTTGTTTACTGGGAAAGTCTGACTGGGATACAGACCCATTTTTAGCGAAGGCCCAGGGAGAAAAACTCCACATATAACAAAACAAAATCTGGCACTAAAAAAAAACAACTCAAAATATACAAGTTTAGATATTACAGCTTGTTAGTTTTTTTTTTTTTACACTTAATTATAAAAATGTATTTCTTTGGTTTGATAGGGAGATTATGTGAAGATAGTAGACAGTATAACTATACCACAGTATCTTGAGGTAGCTGAGAAGAGAATGTTAGGAGCTTAGATAGCAGCAGTTGTAGAATACATGGGCAAGATAAAGAGTTGAACAGTTAGAGGTAGTCAGGGGAGATGTATAAGGATTAGCAGGAATTTATGTGGCCACTCAGCCTGGACTGGTACAGGAAACAGCCAAGAGTCATTTAGGAACTAGTTTAGAGCATGTTTGAAGTGGTTGACGTTGAATGTGGATCTAATGAAATGTGGGAGTGAGTTCCAGTTTTTTTGCTACTTGGTGTGAGAATAGTGAGTCACCTGCAGTATTGTGGGATTTTGACACTTGTAGAAGAGATTTATTTGCTGAACGTCTGCTACAGTTGGTAGTGAGGGGTTGAAGGATGTTTAGTAGGGCTGGGGTATTTTCGGGCTGGTATTCAAGTTTGTGTGCAATAGTTAATTGGTTGTAGGATAGCAGCTGTGGTAGTTCAAACCAGGACAGTTTTTTAAGGTGTGACAATGGTGGGTGTAGTATGGATAATCACTGGCAAATTTAGCTATTTTATTATAGCATGTTTCCGTTTTTTTAGGTCTGCCTTTTTAAGGTTAATGAGGATTGGGGAGGTGTAAAGTAGTGTTGATAGGAGGTGTGTTCTTGAATAGCAACCCTAGTAGTGTCAGTTATATACTTTTTGTTACTATGCAAATGAACTTTTTAAATACTTTGTGATATATGTAGGTCAAATCTTAGGTTGTTATCGAATGTGACTCCTAGTAGTTTTGTTTGTGAGTCAGGATAGATTATTGTATTTTTGTTGGCAGTGATGGAGAAGGAGGTGGGGGGGGGGTCTTGTGGGGTGGAAGACCATAAGTTTTGTTTTATTTGGGCTAAGTATGAGCTGGTGGTTTGATAGCTATAGTTCATTTTCTGCGAAGGATCTCTGTGTTATGTTCTTGAGGTGATCTAAGGTAGATGCTGCACAAATAAGTGTTGAATCATCAGCATATTGGATAATTGAGGCTAGTGGGGTGGTGGTACCCAGGTTCTTTGTAAAAATACTGAAGAGAAGTGGCCCAAGAATGAAGCCTTGTGTATCTCCTAGTGTGACTGGGAGTGGGGGTGAAAGGGTGTTTTGCCATTTTACTGATTGCTGGCGACTATTTAGATAGCTTTGGAACAATAGGAGAGCAGAAAGTTTGAGGTTTAGATTGGAAAAAGTAGTTCTTTCCAATCATAGTAGTTCTTTGATAATGTTCTTACATTTTTCCATCATTTTTTGTCACTCTCTGTTTTTAAAACTGTGTTTCTGAGTAGTATCCTACATTCTTACTGGAAGCAGAAGGAGTTAAGTGCTGTGTGGTATTCAGAATTTATGCTAATTAGCTGTCCAGATTTTTAGTTGGATGTTTCTGTTTTAAGGGAATTTTGTTCCTATTTTAAATGTGCATAGGTTGAGAGGTATGACTGACAGTGATACACCAGGGACCCTTGCAACCGCCTGGCTGGTGTCCAGTTGCTCAGGGATGGCTTGTTTGAGTGAAACCCGGATGTGAAATCAATCAACCTGCCAAAAACACTGAATATAGGTTCACTTACAGGTTACAGCTTGGTAATGGATGATATGATGGTACGGAGGAGACTGGATACCCTGTGTATCCAGGAGACAAGGTGAAAGGGCAGAGCAGCAAAGCCACTTACCTTGGGATACAGTCTGTTACTCAGGAGCAGGATAGACTAGAAATGGTTTGAAAACTGTGGGGAGGGAGGGTCTGCTGAAGACAGGGATGTCATCAGAATTAGATATTGCCTCATGGCAGTCAGACTCTAGTATATTCAGGCAGCAGTTGTAGGACCTACTAGATAAAACAGGACACCTTGAGTTGGTGTTGAAAATGGGAGACCTGAATGCTCATATTGGGATAGACAAACTGAACAAAATATGAGGACTGCTTGGGTCCACATGGGTGGGACAATAGGAATAAATAAAAAGTTATTCGACTTCTGTCTGGCAAATGACTTGGTGGCCAATGAGTGGCTCACCAAGAGATGCATTCACAAGATCACATACAAGAGTGGTCTGCATGCAACTCAGGTAGACTTCCTCCTAGTAAGGTAAAGGCACTGGAATCATACAACAAATTGCAAAGTCATCCTAAGTGAAACATTTGACCCATAGCATAAACCACTGATGGCCACAATCAACTGAAAGCAGAGGTCAAAGAAAGTTCTAAGATCAGCAGAGACTAGGCTGAAGATCTGGAAGCTAAATGGAGTACAAGAAAACACTTGGGGCTCCAGCAACTCAGGAAGAAAAGGAAATAGTGGAGTCAGAGAGGAATGGTAGTGTCTCAAAACGGCATGTGTGGGGACTACATAACAGATATCCATCTGAGTCAGGTATGGAAATAAGGTACATAAGGAAAGCTTATGGTTTAATGCAGAAGTACAGGAAGTTATCAAAAGGAATAAGGAGTGCAGGAAAAAGTGACAGAAACAAAGGACCAGACTTAGAAGGAATACTGGCTGGCTAACAAAAAGGCTTAGAGAGCAGTCACTGCAACAGAGGAAAAGGCATCAGCTGCATTCTACCAGCTTCTGGAAAATGACTCAGCAGATGGCACAAAGAAATTGTATCAGGCTAGAAGGCAGACTGAAAGATAAATACAAAAGCTGTTCTTCCCCATAGACAGCCTACAATGAAGAAGGAAGAGGAGCCTACCATAGAACTATTAAGAACAGCATTAAGGAAAAAGAATTCAGGAAAAGTGACAGGCTCAGATGTAGTCACAGTACATATGATGAAGATGTTAGGTGACTTAGAGGAGAAATAGCTCCAAGGGCTACTCATAGATGTATGGAGAGAAAGGTGTATCCCAGATGATTGGAGAACTGGCATTCTACCGTCAGTGTACAAGAACAAAGGGGACATTCATGACTGAGGGTAGTACAGGGGTGTCAACGTCTTGTTACACTGCATGAAAATACTGAAGATGGCTGCTGATAAGTGAATACAGAGTAATACAAAGTAAGATGGCAGATGAGCAGTTCAGAGTCAGATCAGTGTGTAGCACAACTGACTCAATGTTTCTAATAAGACAGATAGTGGAGAAGAAGCAGGAGGTGAGGAACAAATCCAGCTGGTCATTCCTAGAATTTGAGAAAGCATACAACAAGAGCTGAAGAAAACTGATTAGGACAGTCTTGCAGTGGTTCAAAGTCTCAAACACAATGGTAGTATTAATGCAAGTTATGTACAAGAACCCAATAACACAAGTACAAACAGTGTTTGGACTCAAAGAAAGGTTCTCTCTAGGAATGGGTGTGCATCAGGGTTCAACTCTGATCCCGCTACTGTTCATACTAGTGATTGACTACATTAGCAAACAGGCTTGAGGGGATAGATCAACAAATTTGCTGTATGCAGATGATGTGGCATTAGAGGCAAACTTTGAGCAAGAACTTCAGCAAAGGATAGTGGAATGGAATGCAAAACTAAAGGCACACATGATGAAAATGAATTCAGACAAGACAGTTGTCATTCCAGCAAATAAGGAGAATCAGAAGTAGCCAAACACTGAGATAGAAGTTGGATAAAAGTGGAACAGGTTAATAGCATCTCTTATCTGAGAGTGGAGGTTGATGGGACAGGAAGTCTGAATGAGGAGGTCAAAGCTAGAATCAGAGATGCTGCAGCCAACTGGCACAGAGTGTCAGGGGTTTTGTGTGACAGAAATGCCAAAGAAGCTGAAAAGTAAGGTATACAAAACAGTGGTGCAGGCAGTACTTTACTATGATACAGAAACCTGGGCAATGAAGGCAGTGCAATTGAGTAAGCCAGAGGTAATAGAGATGAAATACTTGAGATGGGTGGTAGGATGCACATTGTGGGACAGACAAAGATATGACAACATCAGAGTACAAGCCAAAGTAGCTAAGATTGCAGTGAAGGTCAAAGAAAACAGATTACGCTGGTTCAGGCACACGAGCAAGAAAGGAGAAGATGTTTTGGTGAAGAAGATTGGGGAGAAACAGAAAGAAGGCAAGAAAAAATGAAGACATCCAGCAAGAGATGAAAAGAGTATCTGACAGAAGACCTATGACAGTCAGGAATGACTGTCAAAGAAGGTACGAGTGTGGCACTGACTCAAGAGAGGTGGCAACAGTTGACATGACAGCCCAACCTCATATAGAAAAATTATGGGAAAAAAGGGATTAATGATGACATAAGACCTTTAAACTGCCATTGAACGAATTGTGGTGTAGCCCTTGGAGTCCTTGTTGGTTTCCACAGAATCTGCCATGCCCTGTGCTTTTATGCAGGTATTCTTTGCTGTACATTGTTTTTAGTTAGGTCTGACTAAAGCCTTGTTCAGAAGAATAATGATTTTCATCTTCATCGCAAATTGCTTATAGCCAAGGATTTCAAGCTCAGCTTGGCAGGACTACTTAAAACTCAGCTAACTAGGCTTGCACCTACTGTTAACCTCACATAGCTAGTCACCAAATGCACTAGGCCCAGTACAACTAACAGTAAATAGTAAAAGTACACTTCTTGATGTCATCCTATCCAACAGACCAGATAAACTACTACAGTTACCAATACTGCCCAACAGATTAGGCAATCACTTCCCCTTACTTACCTCGTGGTCTTAAAAAACAAAGGTATGACAACCACTTATCACACCCTAGGGCCACCTCCATTTCTTATTCTGAATTGCTACTAAAGGACCAAAATGTTGCTTAGTGACCAGTCTACAACTACAGTGACACCAGACCAGCTCTGTCCACCTCCTGTGTTCTTCTCTGCCTCATACAGGATATACTGTCTTTTTACTCTCAAAAAGCGCTGTGCAGTATTTTTTTTTTTTATTCCATCACTGATGTTGGGCAATATGCTGGCTTAGTGATAACATTTCTATTGCTCAGCTTCAGGATCTAAGGATCAGTCCTGACTCTTAGTCACTGTCTGTCTGGACATTGGATGTTATTTCTTTCTGATGTGTATATGTGTGTTTGTGTATAAAGGTGTACTCTATTAAATCAAATGGAGTACAATGTCAACAGCAGGTTGGTCAACATCAAAAAGTCGAGATACGGAACTTCAACACATACTTTGCATGCCCTGAGGATTACCCTAGAGCAGGCTAAACCAAAAAGAGATGTTTTTGCAGAGGGGCAAGCCCACCGTACCCTCTACACCCCCTGCAATTATATATGCAAACTAGGAGATCATACAGTCCAAAAGGGAAAGGAAATATTCCACTACTTGGTGACTGTTGTGTTGATCTCCCACACACATTGAACAAATGGTTTTGGCCAACCTGCTGTCAACATTTTTCTAAATATTAATCCACTTACTTGGGAAACAAATAATAATGAAATCTTTCTTGACAAGGTGATAATGTCAAAAACAGTAACATAATTCAAGAAAACATAAGACAATAATGTATGCTGGGTGTAATAATAACAATACAAATAAAAAGTAGTAATATCTGTACTAAATCCATACTGTAGGTAAATGAAAAAAACTACACAGGTAAAGCAGTCATTCATTACTATCAGAATACATGCTTACCCAATGATTTCTGCTATACATCTTTCTGTAGGAGATTTCCCTTCCCTTACTGACCTCTGTACCTCTGTCTATTATTTTCTTCCTATGTCTTTTTATATCATATCTATTTAAATTTCCCTTTCTTTGCCTTGTCCTGGGAAAAACATAATGAATTTGTTTTCTTGTTCTTTTGCTCCATAAATAATGCTGTTCATTTTGCTTTAATTACTTCAAATATTGTCCATTGTTCTTTCGTTATGATTTCTGCCTTGTTCTTTCAAAAACACCCTAGATTTATATATATATATATATATATATATATATATATATATATATATATATGTATATATAAAATTTATTTATTTTATTTTATTTTACATTTGTTGACCAGGATAGTCCGGCTGGGTACAAGCCCGTTTTCAGCGGAGGCCCGGAGAGAAAAGCTCCAAAACACAAATAGTAATGCCAGTTTAAGATACATGGGATTTTACACTTTAAATAGAATATAATCAGCAGGAGGGTAATACAGAGATTTAGTAATTAAAAATTCAGTAAGTGAACATAGATACACTTAATACATTTAGTACATCAATCTAGTAGAGTAACAAACATAAGGATGAGAGCAGAGATGCACTCAATACATTTTAGGAGTAGTAAGCATAGATACATTCAAGATTGTAAACATAGTGAGTAGGATGGTAGTTAATCAGGGTTGGTACAGGGGCAGAGCCAGTGCGCTTTAAAATATTGTTTGAGGCCAATTTTGAAGAGGTTTTTGGAGGGCTCAATGGTCAAAATTGCTGGGAGAGAGCTCCAGGTTCTGCCAACGGAGTTGGAAAACAGGGAGTCTCCAGCAGAATTAGTGGCTTTGGAAGTATGTATCAGTAGCTTGTTAGATGAGCGCAGTGGCCTAGCATTATAGTAAGGTTTTATGATACTTGTCAGTGCAGGGATATTGTCAGGGTTATAGAGGATGTTGTGTGCCATAGTGAGTTGACTGAACAGGATTTGGTTGGGCAATTCAAGCCACCCCAGGAGATTAAGGTTTAGACAGTGGTGTGTTCTATGTGTGGAATTGGTGGCAAATCTGGCAATGTGGTTGTAGGAGGTTGTGAGTTTGTTGAGTTCAGATTTATTCAGATTAATGAGTATGGGGGAGGTGTAAAAGAGGGTAGAGAGGAGATGGGTGTGGGCAATAGAAATCCTAGCTACTGGGGTGAGGAAAAGCTTGTTTCTGTATAGTGATCCAAGCTTTTTGTTGATGGTTTTGATGGTTTTGTTGACATGCAGATCGAATTTTACGTTATTGTCAACTATGACACCTAACAGTTTTGTGTGGCCATCAGGGGTAATAGGTATACCATTGTTCAAGGTAATGGTGATGGTGAGAGGGGTTGATCTATTGGTTGGGGCAAACAGAAACAGTTTAGTTTTGTTGGTATTGAGAAGAAGCCAGTGGTTAGTGAGCCAGGTTTCTACAGTGCTGAAAGTATTTTGGGTTAAGGTATGGAGTTCTGTCAGGGAATTGGCAGTACAGATCAGGGTGGAATCGTCTGCATATTGGATGCAGGTTGCATCTGGGAGGGCAGAGTGGAGGTTATTGATGAGGATGGAAAAGTGTAGGGGACCTATAATTGAGCCCTGGGGGACTCTGAGGGTGAGAGGTAATAGAGTGGACAGTTTGTTCTGCCATAATACTGCCTGTTGTCTCCTGCTTAGATAGGATAGGAACCACTGTATGACATTGTTGCCAAGGGACATAGTTTTCAGAGCGTGAATGAGTAGTTGGTGGTTGACCATAGCAAAGGCCTTTGAAAGGTCAAGAAAGAGGGCAGAGGATAACCTATTATTATTATGGTTATGATTTATGAGATTGGTAAAGGAAAGTAAGGCAGTAGTGGTGCTATGGTGGGGCCTAAAACATGCTGTGAGTTGACAAGCAGAGTATTCTGGCAGAGGTGATGCATGAATTGCTTATGTACACATTTTTCCATTATTTTGGCTAATGGGGACAGGATGGCGATAGGCCTATAATTGGATAGTTCAGTAGCGCTACCACCTTTGTGGAGGGGGATGACATAGGAAATTTTCCAGATGGAAGGGATGGTTCTTTCTGTAAGAGTCCTGTTGATCAGAATGAAGATGGGGTAGGCTATGGAGTCAGTAGCAATACCTAAGTAGTCAGCTGGAAGGAGGTCTGCAGCTAGGGTGGTGGGTTTCAGTTTCTTAATTAGGGAACGGATGAGTGTGGTGGGAACTGGCTGGAAATTGAAAGGAAGAACAATAGGGGGTGCAGTGGGAGAGGGGTCAGGGCCTGCAGGGTTTAGGCTGTTGGCAAGAGACTGAATAGTTTCCGTGAAAAAGTTGTTAAAGGCACTAGCAGTAGCCTCTGGAGAAATGTTGGTGAGATTGTTTGGGGTTGGAGTGGTAGATTGTCCGGGTTGAAGGACTTGGTTTATACCTGCCCAGAATTTCTGTGGGTTGTTTTGGTGTTTTACTAGAAGGTTATGATAGTAGTTTTTTTTGTCAAGGAGAATGGATCTTTTTGTGTCATTTCTTTGTTGACGGTACCTTTGGTGGTCGGGGGGGGGGGGCTTAGGTTTTATTTCTCAGATTGATTTTCAATTTGGTTTCTTTTGAGAGCCATGGTGCTGGGTTAGATTTAGTTCTAATTGTGCGTAGAGGAGCATGGGAGTCAAGAATACTTAGGAATACCGAGTTAAAGTGGGTTATGGCCTCATCTAGTGGCAGATGTTTAAGGTTAGACCAGTTGACTGAGTTGAGAGCATTTTGGAAGTGGATAGAGTTGAACTTTTTATTACTTCTGATTGTTTTAAATTTGGTTTGATGGGGGGGGGTTCTGATTTTTGTTTAATAATGTAAGTTAATGAGTGATCACTGGGGGCATTAGGGAGGGTACCAGATTTGTACAGGTGGGGGTGGCTGTTGATGAGTATCCAATCTAAGATACTTTCTCTCTTGGAAGGTTTGCTAATCCTGGTAGGGACAGTTATTGTTTGTATGAACCCATAGAGGTTTATATGGGAGACGGGGGTTACAGCTATACAGGTGTTCCAGTTGATGTTGAAATCACCAAGTATGATTGTTTCTTGGGGGTAGGTTGTGGATAACCATTGCAGAATTTCTTCTACAGTGTTTATGTTGTTTCCTGGGGGGATGTATATACAGACAATATTTATGCTTTTGTTGGCATTAATCTGAACTTTAGTAATGAGGACTGTGTTGTTGAATGTGGGTGGGTGCGAGGTGAGCAAGATAACTTTTAGTGAGGTTTTATAGAGGACTGCTACCCCTCCACCCTTTTTACCTGTGCGATCTAGGCGATGCATGTTGTATCCTGGTGGGAGAATTTCATTGTTACCTGTATGGGGTTTTAGCCAGGTTTCTGTGAGGCACATTATGTCAGGGGTGTGGGTAGCTAGTAGGGCATGCAGGTTGTGAACTTTATTGTTAATGCTTCTAACATTTAGATGGAGGGCCAGGAGTGAGTTATTGGGTCTGTTGGGGTTAGTATATTGGTAGGGGTGGAGGTGTTATAGCTTCTGTGCATAGGTGAGGATGGGACAGGGTTGGGATGTATATCGTCATCTTTTATGAGTTTGTAGTGTAGATCTATTATGAGCTTAGTGAATTTATTGATGATTTTTAGATAGTGCTTGTTCCTGTGTTTGGGGTTAGTGGTATTAATTGAATGGTGGGTTGGGGTGGATGAAGACTTTGTTATAAGAGACATGGTTAGAAGGGTTGGTTTCTTATGGAGATGTAAGTTAGTTGTTTGCTGTTTTGGGTGGTGGAAACTGAGGTAGTGTTGGTTTTCATAGGCAGTGATGAGATAGAAACAAAGTAGGAGTGGTAGGAGGGGAGTGCTAGAGTGTACTTTGATGCTTGTGTGACCAGGACCTTAGCTAGGTTAGGGCACATTGTTAATTGGGATGAGATCTGTGTCAGGTGGGAGTAGAGTAGGACGGGGTCTATAGGTGATAAACTGATTGGTAGTAGAAAGGTGGGAGTGGCTATGTTCTGTATAAATTTAACACTACTGGGGTGGGTGGGAATTGGGGGCAGGGAAGGTTGCGAAGTGAGCCTGAGCATAGCGAGGGAGAGTGGAACGGGGCTAAACCATGCTACAAGATTGCTAAATCTTGTGAGTACAAACCTTAGATTTAGCGTGTTTAGACCAATTCTTATTATACACTTAATGTTTTGTTCCTGTTGGAGGGTAATATTACAGCCTCTATTTTAGCATTGCACTATCCAGATTGTATGCCATTCTGCTGAATGGCTATAAGCACACAACTGTTTTCAGTAGCCTTGTTCTTCTTTTAGAGGTAACTGGCACCTGGTAGTGATATGGCTTTGTGCTGGTAAATATAAGTGTACAGTTTTCTAATTAATGGGTTCCTGGCTAAACATTTAATGAGCCACTGTTGTGAATATTGGAACCAAGTTGTTTAGGAGGTTGAGGATTCTACCGGAGGGGCAATGGAGCGCTACTCAGTGCTGTAGACCCAGGACTGGCAGAATTAGGATTAACTGAGAAAGAGTACAGATAATAACCTTAAAAACTTTCAAAGTGAAGGGTAGGAGACTTTATTTTCTTAAGTAGGTCTTCAGGAAGATGGTGCCCTTTCTTGGGGTTGTTGGCCTTTCGGGTGAGGAGTAACACACAGAGGGGATAGCACCTGGAGAAGGATACAATATGAGAGCAATGGTAGTGTTACAACTTAGCTTTAGCTTATAGACTGTTACAGTGCGCTTAGTGCATGGTACATGCGCTAGCAGGAGAATGCATTTAATTGAGAGTCAAACAACAAATATTCTATTACAGTATTACATGCGACTATCATTTAAAGCTTATTGCAAACAGTTTCTAGCAGGGAGAGGTTTTTAGCTGTAATAACTATATTTCACGCTAACTTCCTTGAAGTAATAACAATAAATCAGTGATTAAAGTATCGGGTTAGCGTGCTCTGTCAGCATGTATAAAGTTAAATGATACTAGCTGCGATGACTAAAATACATAGTATAACACTGCGAGTAGTTAATACATATAATATAAATATATATTTATTTTACATTTGTTAACCGCAACATTCTGACTGGATACATGTCCATTTTTAGCGGAGGCCCAGGGAGGAAAGCTCCACTTAACAAAAACAGAAAAAGTTAATACATATCAAAATTTTAAACACAAAATATAAACAGATAAAAGCTGTCAATTTATACAGTCATACATTTGTAATGTAGCATAAGTAGATTGCTAAAAAGCAGCTGAGGAATGAAAGACTTATTTCAGAGGTGGAGCTAGTTAGGGTTTGTGCAAGGGTAAAGCCAGTGTGATTTGAAGTATTTGTGAGGCCTTTTTTAAATAGTGGCAGTGAAGATTCCTGGGTAAGGTCTGCAGGAAGTAGATTCCAAGCTTTACCAACAGAGTTGGCAAACAGAGTATCTCCAGCAGAGTCGTTGGATTTTTGGGTCAGTACCATTAGTTTATTAGATGAGCGTAAAGGTCTAAGGGCACTATGGGGGCTGATAATGTTTCTGAGGGCAGGGGTATTTTCAGATTGGTAGAGGATTTGTGCACTACTATGAGCTGGATGGACTGCGGAAGGGTAGGAAATTCTAGCCATCCTAGAAGATTTAGGTTTTGACAGTGATGAGTCCTATATGCCATGCCTTTAGCAAATCTAGCTATGTGGTTGTAACAGCAGGATAATTTATTGAGATCAGTTTTGGTCAGGTTGGTGAATACGGGGGAGGCATAAAGAAAGGTAGAGAGAAGATGGGAGTGTGCAATAGCAGCCCTAGCAAGAGGGGAGAGGAAAGATTTAAGCCTGTACAGGGAGCCAAGTTTTTTTGTTAATGGACTTAATAGTATGGTTAACATGCATATCAAATGTAAGGCTGTTGTCAATTAATACTCCTAGGAGCTTAGTTTGGTCATCTGGGGAGATAATGGTGCCATTGTTAGATTTTATGGTGAAGAATGGAGGAGAGGACCTACGGGTAGAGGAGAAAAGTAGCAGCTTGGTTTTGTTATAATTCAGGAGCAATCGGCAATTAGCTAGCCAGTTTTCTACAGTGTTAAAGGTATTCTGGGTTAGGGACAATAGATTTGTTGGAGAGGAGGCAGAACATATCAAGGATGAATAATCTGCAAATTGGATGCAGAATGCATCTGGGATGGTGGTGTGAAGATCATTAATAAAGATAAAAGAAGGGGACCTAGTATGGAGCCCTGTGGGACTCCTAGGGTGATAGGCAGATGAGTTGACAGCTTATCCTGCCATACGACAGCCTATCTACTAAGTAGGTAGGACTGAAACCATTGTACAGAATGATGGTCTAAGCAGATAAGTTTCAGGGTATTGAGAAGTAGCTGATGACTGACCATGTCAAAGGCCTTTGAAAGGTCAAGAAAGAGTTCTGAGGATAGTTTGTTGTTATTATGATTAAGGTTAATAACATTAGAGAAAGATAGGAGAGCTGAGGTGGTACTGTGGAATGGCCTAAAGCTGTGCTGAGAGTCCGCCAGCAGTTTGTTTTGAATAAGATAGTGCATAAGTTGTTTATGGATGCATTTTTCCATGATTTTAGCTAGTGGTGACAGAATGGCTATAGGTCAAAAGTTAGACAGTTCTATGGAACTACCTCCTTTATGGAGAGGTATTACATGTGATATTTTCCATATTGACAGGATGGTTCCCTCAGAAATGGATCTATTAATTAGGATAGAGATAGGGAGTGCTATGGCGTCCATAGCTTTTTGAAAATATTCAGCAGGGAGGAGGTCAGCAGCTGAAGTATAGGTTTTAGTTTTTGATTAGGCTCGGATTAGGGGAGTGGGGACAGGTTGAAAGCTAAAGGAGAATTGAGGATTGGGTAGGTCAGGGCTGGGTGTATCAGCGCTAGAGTTTGAGCAGGTAGGAGTGAGATAGGGAATGGATAGTCTCTGTAAATAAGTTGTTGAAGGTGTTTGCAATTTCTACTGGAGTTTTGTTGAGGGCAGCTGATGGGGTAGGAGTGGTGGTATGGTCTATATATATATATATATATATATATATATATATATATATATATATATATATGGGTCTATGTTAAATGGACAAACAGCCACATAAACATTGACCAGTTTGCCGAGACAAGATCACCGACAATGGAAATGCCGACAACGGTGAGTAGTGCAGAATGGGATATATTCCCATTCCCACAATGTGGTGTGATCTCGGAGTTAGAATATTTAAGTAGGGGGTGTGTGGAGGGTGCAACCCCCCACATGGGGGTGCAGGGGGCTTGCCCCCCTGCTATACAGGTATTTGTAATTGTGTTTAGGTCTTTTACGGAGACAGAAATAGGTTCCGTGCTGTTATTTGTGGACTTACCTTTGTAGGGCATTTCCTTTGTCAGCGATCTCGTCTCAGTGAACTGGTCTTCATTTATGTGGCTGTTCGTCCATTTAACATGGACCCATATATATATATATATATATATATATATATATATATATATATATATATGGGTCTACTTGACATTACCAAAATGTCAGTACACCGAATTTCAAACAACCGAGACCAAAAGAGCGAAGTTTCATGTAATTGAAACTTCACTATGCCGACATTCAAATGACTGAATGTTTAAAATGATGAATCTCAAGCTGAGTGGAACAGGAAATCTGCTGATTTCTGCATAGCACTATGATCTCAGAGTTGGTATATTTCATTTGCACAGGGTTTGGGGGTCACAGCCTCCCTGCAAAACATAACAATTTAAATTAAAATGATTGTGAAAGTTGGTTTAACAAATCTCCACTGAATATTTTTGCAGGGCACCTTCTGGGATGTGTTATTTGTATGTGGATCTTGGTTTGTGGGTAGGGTTTGGGGAGAGTTAGGTAGCTCTTCATTACATTTAATTTGAGGGGGCAGTGCTTAGATGGGATGAGTTGTTGCTTTTGTCTGTGTATTATGTGAGAGGTACTTTGCCCATTATAGGATTGGGTTTTTTTTGGCAGTCGGCGAAGTGCATTATCAGCCTTGTGAGTTTCCGGCATTGCTGTCTTGGTTATTTGATAGTCAGTCTACTGACATTTTGGTAATGCCAAGTAAATCCATATATATATATATATATATATATATATATATATATATATATATATATATATATATATTTTTTTTTTTGCATTAGTTTAGCTGCTTCCACAGTTATATATATCAATGGTCACTGATGGAATTCCTAAATGTTTTTCAAAAGCTGTCCCTGTTTGTGAGACAGAAGTCTGATATTGCCATTATACAAGGTCCTACTATAAGAAGTTACTTAAGCAAGGTACCTTATGAGAATCTAACTCAAAACTTCTTCAGGCTGGTGCTGCTTGGTGTGGGGGAGAATGCAGTGGTGACCATAATATCAAAGGATCTACCTTACGCAATCACAACAACCCTACTAATTTGTATTTCTTCCATGCAGTTAGCTTCTTTTATATTTGTTTCAATAATAGCTGATAAAAAGAAATTCTACTTTAATCTACAACAAACTCACCTTAATAATTCAAAACTTTTCTGGTCTTCAGTCAATAGACTCCTCTCCCCAGGAAGTTCTAAAACACCTTCCCCACTTAATGCTGATCCTGATACCCCTCAACAAACTGCAGATGCTTTCGACTCTTTTTTCACTGAAACTATACAAGCTCTTGCTAATCAATTGAACGCTAATAACTCACATCCAACATGTAACCCTATAAACTCTGCCTTTAAATTCTCTCTACATCCTATCTCTACATCTTACATACACAGACTCCTTCTCAAACTAAAACCTTGTACCCCCTCTGCTGACAAGTTACCTTCACTCTTTCTACAAAAAGCTGCCAAGGCTATCGCATATCCTATTTCTATTCTCATAAATAGGACAATCAAAGAAGGTATCATCCCTGATTTATGGAAGGTCTCTCACATTATCCCACTCCATAAAGGTGGTAACTCCATTGACTACTCTAACTATAGACCTATTGCTCTCCTTTCTCCACTGGCCAAAATAATGGAGAAATGTATACACCATCAGCTTGTACAACACCTCTCTCTCCACAATATCATAGCCAACTGTCAACATGGCGTCAGACCATATCATAGTACTACTACTGCCCTCCTTTCCTTTGTAGACACTATTAACCGGAACCGTAACAACAATCTACTCTCTTCTGCCATCTTCATTGACCTCTCCAAAGCATTCGACATGGTTAACCACTCTTTATTAATCAATACTCTTGAATCCCTATCTTTTGATATCCCTGCCATTAGATGGTTTACTTCTTATCTCACCAACAGAAAACAAGCTGTTCTCTGGAATAACCACATCGCTTCTCTTTTGCCTGTTTCTATCGGAGTTCCTCAAGGCTCTATTCTCGGCCCACTTCTCTTTTCCCTCTTCATTAATGACCTCCAAAATATAATCCCTCAAGCTACTTGCATTCAATATGCTGATGATTCTACACTCATCTGCTCTGCACCGTCCACTTCAGAACTTAGATCTCATACTCAAAAAGTCTTTAATACCGTCGAAACATGGTTCTCTTGTCAATTCCTCCTACTAAATGCTAAAAAAACTAAACTCCTCCTCTTCACCCCCACATCCAGGACCCCCCTTTAAACTTCACCATCTCCTCTAACAATGCCACTATCATCTCTCCTGACTCTACCACTAAACTGTTAGGTATTACAATTGATAATAATCTCTCTTTCAACCAACACATTAACAACTCCATAAAACTTGTCAATAGGAAAATAGGATCCTTATATCGTATTAGACCATTTCTAACACCTTCCTCTAGAAGCAGGATTTCTCACTCCCATCTGCTTTCCACTCTTCTCTATGCTTCTCCCATTTTCACCAACCTTAAGAAAAACAACCTAACTAAATTGGCTACCTGCTACAATAACATTGCTCGCTTCACTACAGGGAACCCCTACAGAACGCATCACTGTCTCAACCTTAAACCATTAGGCTGGCCAGAATTTCAAAACTATCTTGCAATCCAACAACTCACTATTGCCCATAAAATTCTGTACCAACCAATGAACACCCCTATACTCTCTCAACTCATAATCCCCTATAATAATCTTAACTCTCTCCGCTCCTCTAGTAAACTATTGGCTAGTTCTATAAAATCAAATAACACTGCTGGTGACTCCCTTTTTACCAATTCTGTAGGTACAAAATGGAATTTACTTCCTAGCAACATAGCAAAGATTACATCATTACCTCTTTTCAAACAAAACATTAAACTGCACTTCCAAAATCACTGGCTATGCACCTGTAGTAAACCTGATTAACTTTCCACTACTTATACTCTACTTCAAAACTATCTCCTACTTCCTACCTACTTACTTGCTCTCCTTTCTATAACTAATCACTTCTAATTTCCCTTATTCTTAGCTCTCTTTTCTCTTACTTCCTACCTGTATCAATATCTTACAAAGTATTTTTTAACTTTATATAATGTCTTTGACTTTAACTGTGTGTGGTAATTATTTCATTTAATATCTTTATCTTACTTAGTATTTTATGTTTGTATAGGTATTTTTTTGTTTTATTTTGTGGACTGTGTGAGTCAGTAATTAACTCACTTAGTAATAATAAGTAACTGTAGAGTTGTTAGTTTTTGTCTATTCAAACTTTCTTTAAAACACAAGTATGTTTCCTTTTTTGTATTCTCTGTGGAGCTTTTCTCCCCGAGCCTCTACTGAAAATGGAAATATCTCCAGCTAGACTAGCCCGGTCAACAAATGTAAAATAAAAAATAAATAAAAAAATAAATGTTTCCTCTTGCTGTGCAGATGGTCTACAGGCCATATTTTCCTTTACTTCTTAGTATACAAGACCTTTCACCTTTACTTGCACCTGCAAAATATCTGAGGCTCTTATTTAGTTATTCTCATAGTGCTAGTCATCGTCCCACTTACTCCTTCCCTCGTATCTTCTGAAAATGTAGCCATATCCAGCCTTCTTTAACTTATGGTTGTCACTGATAAATTCACTGTGATGTCAGTGTCCAGGTCTAACAGCTGTATTACAGTTTCTACTCCTGGATTTTTCTTATTAAGTTTGACATCAGTATACCTGGTGTTTTATCATCTGTACTTCCCTAGCTGTTCCAGTGTTTTACCCTAGACCTCTTACTTGTTGTTTTTGCTAATGGCTATTTTTCTCTTTGGTTGCCATTCCTTTAAATGTCTTACATTACAGTGTTTAAACAAATCTTTCACATTTATCTTTTCTACCTTAATTTGCCAATATCCACTAATGTTCATTTGCACCACTGCCACTGACTAGAATTGGAATCATATTTACTTACTCTCATTGCTATTGTGACCCAGATTAATGACAGCCAGAGACAGATTAAGAACAGCCATATTTGTGACTGTTTCTGTATCAGAACTACTACAGCCATAATTGTCAGTTCCACAACACTAAACAATAAAGAGTGACTGCAAAGGATGACATCAGATTTCAGAATCTCTCTAGTCCTATTAATTTCTCACCAACACACCTACGTTCCTTTTGTATACTATCTCTAAGATTGTTGTACCTCAATGTTAGGGGAATACTCCAAGGTACAATAAATCTCATTATTGTGAGGATCATAATTATGTTCTCAGATTTTAAAAGGAACCCCTTGCTATCAGATATCTACCTGTTTACCTGTTTGTTTGTTTTTTTATGTTGCTGCTGTAAAGCAAGTTAATTGGATATTTTTTCACTTCTCAGAAGCATGAAATGTTACTCATGCATATCATTTTTAAAGTCTTTTAACTTTTGCTGCTGCTTGTCAAAACGATTTTGTTGAGACACCATGGATTTTTTCTGTAAAGTGTATCAATATACTTAAGTCTATTTGAGATTATTTTAAAAATCAGACAGCTATTACTATCTTTATGGAAAAAACATGCATGTTAAAATAAATGGAATTAAACACAATCTTAAAACTCCTGAATGAATCTCTAATGCTTTAAGGAAGAATCTAAAATTATTAAGAATATATTATTTCTGATAATACATTATACATTTTTGCTATCTAATTTAGTAGTTTTAAGCACTCCAAAATATAAATACATCAGTCATGTAAGAATGAATTTGACATATCCAGCAGTGAGATCTTTAAATATCCAACACAAAAATCCAGGTATGATTCCTTTATTGGCTAGTGAGCCTTGCCTGCTTATTAAAAAAACAAGGAATGAATTAACATACATGTAGGGTTCTTTATATGTTTGTGGAATTTTACTATCCTATATTACCATGCAGAAATATAATCAACCGTAATAATTACTGTGGACATTTTTTGAGATAAAATATCTTGCATGAGTATGTAACTATACTGTCTTATGAAAGGGAACAATAGAAGTAGAGACTGAATTAAAACTCATTTACAAATGTGGCCTGAGGGAAGATAAATAGGAACACATAATAAAGAGCTTGCATGCTTATTAAAATGCAGATGTGCAACATATACATTGTAGCAATACATTGTAGCAACACTGTGACAAGGTATCCATTAGCCAGAATTCATCATCAGTTATTTATGGCTGTTTACTATATGTGAGCATATAAATAATTAAACAACTAAAATAGCCACATGCTAATGGTAAATAGCTGTTTCACAGTAAGAACATTATATATTTTTCCAAATGAGTCAACTTACTCAAGCTTATTGATATAAGCTGAATTATTTGGCAGAATCTAAATATTACAAATGCATCAGTTATTTTATATGCATGTATGAGTACTTATTAGCAATACTGCAGGAACAAGTATTTTTACCAAATACTCTTCAATAAAAACTTGTTGCCTTGCTATTGAATCTGCAACATGACATTTTCAGCAAAAAAAGTATAATAACCATCTAGTAACTGTTTTATTTTTCTATGAGCTGAGAGCACATGCAGCAAAATTTCCAGCAGCTAATCAAATGGATTCATTTTAGACCTAAAATCTTGACTCTCTATTATATTTTTTAATACAAGTAATAGGTGATTATATGTATCTCATAGTTAATATATGTTATACAACCTCTCTATTAAGGTGGTCTTTCAACCACCATGTTTAGGTTTAGACCAACATCAACTTCATTACTTTTAATCAAACTTCTGGGAAAAATAAAGACATTCACAAGCAGTTGCCTACCCAACATTTTCGCAACAAGCATCTGAGCAATTGTCAGCATAGTTTCTGCCTTCCTTTCCTGGTTGGTTACAGCCTTGCTTGGAGTAATTATCCTTAAATACACTGAAAGGAATGCAGATGGAGTAGTAGCAGCAATTTTCTTTGATTTTTTTTTCTAAACCATTTAGTACAATAAACCACATATCTACTATTGCAAATATTGTAAAATATTGGCATCCACTTATAGAATGTTAACTGGTTCAGTAGTAATCTGGAAGTAATTAATCATGAACAAATTAATGAGACAGGTGTTATTCTTTCCTGTCAAAATGCCCTTCAAAATGCCAAAGGCTAAATTCTACAACTCCTTTTATTTACATCATTCATAGAGGATATGCTATATAAATATGCGTAGGAGCTTCTGTTGTGTGATATGAAGATGATCCAATGCTACTGTACACTCACAACAATATTTAACAAGTACAGTTGCAGGTAAAAATACCCTTATTTGAACTGCAAGCTGAAATCTATGCATAAATACTACAAAGTCCAGAAGAATATTGTTTTGATTTTCTGCTTTCATCTAAACAATTCATACCAGATCAGGTTCCTTACTATAACAACCACTGATGGCTAAAGCATAACATTCTGACTATCAGTAAGGTATCTTTAAGTAACACTAGATCAAAAGCTAACATTTGAAGATCACTTTAAAGTCTTGGTCACTAAACATCATAAAATGCTATCAACTTTGTCTCTACTATAGTCAAACAATTTACATCTAAGGAAGCTAAATTCTAAACTGTTATCTCCATAATTCTACCTAAACTGCTTCATGGCCTGGTTATGTACATTTCCATTCCACTACACTATCTTATAAAGTTGATACTGCCTATAATAAAACCATTACGTTTATTACAAGTCTTCAACTCAGAGCAGTTTTGTTTAGCACTTCTCACTTCCAAATGGTTCTCTTCAAAAGCAATAATCCAGACTTGCACATAACCGTGTCTTACTGTTATAATGTTACTCCTACTTCCTTGTCCAACGAGTTTTAAGAATTCCTAGGTCACTACAGTGAGCTGTCACCACCCAACAGCTAGAAGTAGCAGTATCAGTGGATGACTTCAGCTGTGCCACAACTTCCTTTCATTTTCCAAGGTTTTGGAACACCTTTCCTCCACACATCCAGAAATGTACTACCTTATCATGATCCAGACTCCATATGCACAAATATGTTAACATCCAGCCTGCCAGTGTGACATCCATTTGCCCATCCGAATCTGTCTCATCCTCCTTCAGATTAAACTGAGCTATAATCTACCCTCTCTTTATTACATCAAGCTTCATGTTTCCTTTTTGTCACTATCTGTCTGTCTCTCGGACTGTATTGCCACATTTCCAACCCTTTATCATAGCACTTCCTTTATATACTCACTACTCGGTATGATCACTTTCTCTATAAACTGTCTCACCCTAACTTAACCCTGGCAGCACTTAATAACTACCCATCACCTTTACTTTTTCTTTTCTAGTGTACTGGCCCACAATTACCCCATCTTTATCCTATCACCTGCCCCTCCTATTACTTCCCTTCTGTCCAGCCCCACCCATTTCTGCACTTCTGGTTTCTCTTCTTTTAAGTATTTTTGTTACAATAACATTTTAATTTCTCAGTATTCTATTCCTGGTACTTCTAACCTACTTCCTTCCCATGTATATGTTTTACTAGTCACCTTTCTTCTTCTTCATCTTTTCCTTTATTGTATTCATCTTTTTGTTTATATTTTCCCAGTTGTAACGTCATCTATTTAATCTTTTCTCATATACCCCTTTTCCATCTAGCACATTTTGCCATTCATTTTCCAATATTGTGCTATATCATAATATTGCAATCCTTTAAGTATAATATATTATATAGCACTACAAGTCAGACCCTTGTGCTTACACATACGTCTTGTGATATAAGTACTGTTTTCAGCAGTTGTTTTACTTTCTAGTTTTAGTATGCAACATTTTAAAAATGTGACATTCTGTGTTTGCTACTTTATTGTGCAATATTGTCATTTTATTCTTTATTGGAAGTTACTTTCTTGTCCTGTACTATAAATGGGCTCATGCCTGGTTAGCCATTCCCAGGAAGCAAGCAAACTAGCAAAGTTAAAAGGAAATGAAAATCTCTTCATAAATCCATCATGGGCAAAGGGTCAAGTCATGCAGAAATTCAGACTATCAAGGCATCTGTCAATAATGGCAAAGCTAAACTGCCTATTACAGCCTGAGAATCAGCTAAAGACAAAATGGACATCATTAAGTGCAAGTGACCCCCCCCCCCCCAAGGTTACTACAAGCAGATGAAGTGTGCCACTATACTACTCCCCACAGACAAAAGATCACAGCACACAGAATTTCAGAGAGCCAAGGCATTTGCCAGTACTGGCAAAATAAGACTCTCTAGGACAATCTGAGAATCAGCTGTTAGTGATTAATCATATTTATAACATACCAGTCAACTAGGCACCAGGACCAGTGTTTCTCTGCTAAACTGGTGAAGGTCATCTTCACTTTATACCTGCTCCCCAATAAACCTTTCAGCAAAGAAAACCTGATATCCAGGCATCCTTACCACAAAATTAAGAGCCCCTCCCCTCCGCATTATAACTCACCATCATTGGTTACACAGATCTCCTATTGGATAGCCTCATACTTCTGTTACCAGTTCCTTTTATTGTAAACTCCCAGGTGCCATTCCTTCTTGACGACAGCTCACAGAACCTGACTATGTTTTCCATCCCCCCTCCCCTCCAAAAGCCAATCCATGAGTTAAATGGTATTACTTTTCATTGTATATTTTGATTGTTATAAATCATTGTTCCTCATGTCTTGTTAGGAAATATCCTATTGATAGGTTTGACCATCTTTACTGTATAATTAATGGAATTTAACATTCAAATCTTCACAGACGTTTTTGCATGCCATCATTGAATTTTTTGTGCATGCATGTTACAAGATGATATTTTTTACTACACACCACCATCCACTGCTTTTGCTGTGTATGCTTTTTGTATGGGTATCCATAATTACTTGTACCTTATAGATAACAATGCATGTTTGAGTCAAGTTACACCTTCTCAAATGAAGAGTCATTAGACTGGAATTTAATTTGTTGTTCTGTGTTATAGTCCTCCTCGGATATGATGTTTAGTTGTTCATCACAATGACCAACAAGTTGCCAGATGGCTTACCTATAACTCTGCATGCTTGAATTAATTTACATGTTTTCTTTGTTGAACAGAGTATTCTTAGTTTGTTAACTTACTGTCTGCTAGTGTGTTTTTCATCCAACCCTTTAGTTTTGCACAAAAATGCAAACATTATAAGATTCAAGCTACACCAAAGCTTTGCACACTAAGCTTAAAAAAACACAATACCTGTCACTCACAGTGTACCAGAACCTGCCTGGTGACTGTATGTAACAAATGGTCAGGAGGGGGATCAGTGATTATGGAAGTGACTATTAATTGAGGGCAGTGGGAACAACAAGTGCACTTCCTCGGCTGCCAACACCACTCTAAAAGAACTCCACACATTCCTTCCTTTCTACTCTGCTCTATCTCTGGATCTCTCCTACAGAAAGGATGCAACTAAGTACAAATGACAATTTCCCCAAAGGCTAAGACAAAGAAAAAGTCTGACACTACCCTACATCACTCGCAGACAAAAGATCGGTCCAAGCAGAAGTTCAGACTGTCATGGCACCTATCAGTAGAGGCAAAGTAAGACTCTCTAGGACAACCTGAGAATAGGCATACCAATCAACTAGGTACCAGAGTTTCCCTGCTAAACTGCTCAAGGGCATCTTCACCATTTATCCACTCCCCTCACAAACTTGAATATAAGGAAAACTTAATATCTAGGAGGTCCTTTCCACACCAAAGCCCTCCTTAAGCAGAATTTCTCCCTCGCTTAGCACAGAAAACTTTGCAGTCCAAGTAGCATATTACTTATTTCTTTTTTCAAATAAAGCACTCTGTAACTTGATTTTTCAAATACTATTTAGCCATCTAAAACAAAGAGTGAGAAGGTCACACAGAAAAAACAATCAGTAAAAACTAAATTAAAACTCCGGCCAAGCTAGAACTTCCACTGAGTGACCTCTTAAACCTCTTGAATCAGAGGCGCATGGGATATATACAAACTGCCCTTATGAACATCAGGTGTTTCAGCTATATGGCAATTATGAATGCCTGTGGCTTTTTTCTTTTTAAGTCGTTTTAATGGACAATTTCAGGTAAAAAAAAGCCAAGCCCCACTAGCTGTGGATATGCATATTTCAGCCTTATTATGACCTCATCAGCACAGCACAAGCAGAGTGTTTGACTAAGTATTAAAAACAGCTGATGTCCATTACCATTAGGGTCACTGCAAAATATCCCAACTAACAAATTAAAGCAAAGAGTGATAAGGTCACACAGAAAAAACAATCAGTAAAAACTAAATGAGAACTCCAGCCAAGCTAGAACTTCCACTAAGTGACCTCTCAGTGTCCATTAAAACAGCAAGCTAATATGTTTTGTACAGGCCGTCGTTGTTAAATATGCACACAGATCTAGTTTGTGTTTTATATACTGTTATTGTACAATGTGTATACTGAGGCAGCATGCATTTCACATGTTGCTGTTGTAAGATGTGATTACTAAGGCAGCATGTGTTGTATATGCCATATTGTATAATGTGTATACCAAGGCAGGCTGTGGTCCACACACTGTTGTTGTACAATGCATATAGTGAGCTAGGCTGTGTTGTTGTTGTTGTACAGACTGTTATTGTACAATATATATACTTAGGCAGCCTGTGATGTGCGTGCTGTTATTGTATGCTGTGTATATTGAGGCAGCACGTATTTTACATGCTGCTGTTGTAAGATGTGATTACTAAGGCAGCATGTGTTGTATATGCCGTTATTGTATAATGTGTATACTGAGGCAGGCTGTGGTCCAATGCATATACTGAGCTAGGCTGTGTTGTTGTTGTTGTACAGACTGTTATTGTACAATATATATACTTAGGCAGCCTGTGATGTGTAGGCTGTTATTGTATGGTTTGCATACTGAGAAAGCCTATGTTGTACATGCTGTTACTGTACATGTATACTGAGAACATTTACGTCATACATGCTTTTATTGTATGATGCATATACTTAGACAGGCTGTTCTGTACAGGCTGTCACTGTGTGATGTATATACCTAGACAGCCGCTATTGTACAGGATGTTATTGATTGATTTTAATAACTGGCTTAGTTTGTGGTGTCACTCCAGGGTGATCCAGTATCTATCTGCATGACAGGGCATAGCTAACATACCATGTTGCTTTGCTAAGGATGGTCTGCACCTATCCCCCAGGCTTTCATATATTGTCTAAAACTTTATTAACCCCTTTACAGCCTTTTTTAGGGAATGTCAAAATGACAAAACTACCAACATAAAAAACTCAAAGCAACCTTTAGGTGTTACTGCCCAGTGCTAGGAGTCTAAACAAGAAACTTCACACCCTACAAGCTCTCCTCACTCTGGAGAATGTGGACATCTGTGCTATAACCCAGACTTGGCTTAAAACCGAACAAAGTCTCTGGCTTTGCAAGGTACATTGCCTTCTGTACATTTAGGCTAACAGCAGCACAGGCAGGGGCTAAAGGTGAAGGTGTCTCAATCTACACTAACAACAAATACAATTCCAGCTTTAAACAGGGCAATGTCTTGGAGTTCATCCATATCCAAATCTCCACAGACATTACATTATCATTTCCTGGTCAACAACAGGTCACCTTGTATGGCTCACAAAGCTCACAGTTCTTATCTAGACCTATAGAGGTGCTCACCATCCAACCAAATACCTTATTCATGGGAGACTCTAACTACCCCTCTATAGACTGGGAAACATACACTGCATCTAGCTCACAAGCACAATGTTTCCTGGACTTTATCAACATAAACATCCTGGACCAGATAGTGCGCACTCCAACTAGAGGATCAAACATACTGTACCTAGTACTTACCAACATGGGAGAGCATTGCACCTGACCCTGTGTCACATCCTCATTGGTGATGTTAGTCCACAAAGTTATTTCCTTTGAAATAAAAACCAACTCATAAAACCCAATTAACTCATTCCCTCCAGTACAGCTCTTTTGAGTGTGTGCCTTTAACTCCCAGTGGGTGTGGCTTGAGCCTTTAAAAATTGAAGTTATCATCTTACAGTTCTAACAAATACTCATTGACAGAGGGTTAAATATCAATACAATTGTGCTTTCCATCATGTATGCTTTGAGATAAAATCTTCTGATACCTTGTATGTAGCATGGTTTTGGAATTATTAATGCAAATATGAACAAGCAATATTTGATGCCTAGAGGTGTCAGTAGGAGGTAACTGCAGATGCACCTGGAGGCGTAACTCGGGTATAATGAGTTAAACGTGCAACAGTTAGAAACTATTCCAAAGTCAACTACATATTTTTAATTGATAGTTTGTAAAAATTCATAGCCCCCCAACCCTGAGAATGCAGCTATCCATGCAGAATTATTTACAGAGAACCCTATACAAACATGTAAATGGCTGCATTAAGACTGCTGTACTTAGCAGATGTAAGTCAAGATCTAACTTCAAAGACATGCTCCATTAGTGGAATCCTTACTTTAACAGGGTGGGATCATAGGACCATAGCATCATAGGAAGTTACAAGGCTAATGGCCATAGGGCGCTTAAAGCCTAGCCAAGTTCTACCCTTATTTCCATGATCATCACCTAGTGCCTGTGTCCAAAAGGGACACAGGTGGAACCCCTGGAGTGAATTTATGGTTACCCATTCAATCATCCAGATTGTGCTTGAAGAAGGCCAATGAGGTTCTCTGTTTGACATGAAGTGGGAGTCCATTCCAAAGGTGTGGTAACCTCTGGCAGACAAATCTATCCCTCCAGCAGGTCCTAGCAATGTCACATACCAGGATAAGGTCTTTAAAGCAAGTAACCCGTGTACCATTTGACTTGCGGATATGCAGCATTTCCAATAAAGCAGGGTCAGAGACTGCCTTATATGCAAAGCAGAGATCACCTCTGAGTAGTCTTTATGAAACAGAATAAAGTGACAGTGATTTCAGATGATCCACATAGGACAGATGTTAAAGACCTTGAATTTTTCTTGTGAGGAACCTTTGTGGTTTCTCCAACTGCTGCAGGTGCTTGGAAAGATACATACCAAAAGTGGCGCTGTACTCAATTATTGGCCTGCTGAAGGAAGAGTACAGGGAGGTTATAACTTCTTTTTTTCTGGAGGCAATACCCTTAATTATGAGATGAGCAATATAGAATGCCCTTCTTGCCACTGTGGAGACATGGTGATCAAAGGTAAGATTGCTGTCAACCTGTGTTCCCAAGTCTCTCGCCACTGAGTGCATATTTAGGGTGTTGCTATTGGTGTGGTATTTAGCAGGAACACCACTCTTACCAAAAGGGATGATAATACATTTTTTGCATTGAGTTTATGGTCATGACTTTGGCACCAATAATTTCTTTGTGTAAGACCTTCTTGTAGGATGTTGACATCATTTGGAGATTCTATGACCACTTCCAATTTGCAGTCATCAGCAAACTTTGTCAGCCACAGACCTTTAGTTTTTGCTTGTACTTCAAATAAATAGATTCAAAACAGTAGAGGTCCGAGGACTGATCCTTGTGGAACACCACTGGTTGCAGGTCTACTGTTGGAGGTGGATTCCCCTATTTTAACTATGTGTATTCTACCAGTGAGCCAGTTAGTGACCCATCTAACAATATAAGGGTTGATACCTAGCTGGGTGAGTTTGTCAATGATGACTGAGTGGGGGGTAGTGTCAAAAGCCTTGTCTAAGTCTAGGTAGTCTGTATGCACAGATTTCCCCTCATCCAGGGTCTTGGTGACTGTCTCAAATAAGTCCACCAGGTTTAATAGGCATGATCTCCCTTTGACAAATCCAAACTGATTAGGGTCAAGTGTTTGGAGATTACCTATATCTTTGTTGATAAGGTGCATGATGATTCACTCCATGGCCTTGCAAATCAGGCTAGTCAGGCTAATAAGTCTGTAGTTCCGGGGGCCAGTTGAAGCACTAACTTTGTGCAAGGGAATACGGTGGCCATTTTCCATTCAGATGGGAAGAAGCTGGTACTTAGACTATGACTGAAAAGAGTACCCAGTGGTGTTGCTAATTCTGTTAGAGCGCATGTAGGAAGCAGCTTGGGATGTTATCAAGTTCCACAGATGCTGTGTTTTTGGCCTTAGAGAGGGTGTTTACCACCTGCTCTTTAGAAATACAAGATAGGGGAGAGATGGTAGAGAAGTCATGGGGTATGTGTGGTGCGATAGAGGAGTGAAGTTTTCACAGAACCTGTCGGGCAAAATATTAGCTTATGTCCACAGGCTCAGATTATGTGGTATCATTAACTACCTCTTTGGCACAAATCTGGGCCTTTCCTTTTAGGTTACGGATGTAACTGAAGAATGCCTTACAGTTGTCCTTAGTTGAGGAAACTAATTTGGATTCATAGTTTACTCTGGAGGATTTCACAAGAAATCTTATTTGCTTGTTTAAGCTGAGGAGTGAGTGTTTCCAGTTTAGGGCTCGTTCCTCCTTACTCTTGGACAGCAATTTCTTCCTCTTATTGTAAAGTCTGTTAATGGCAGTTGTCCACCAGTCAAGTTTGCTCTTCCTTGAGGAGTTTGTTTTAGTCCTATCAGGTGCAGACAAGCCAATGCAGTTATACAGGTGGCTGTATAAAGCACTGGTGTAGAATTCAGCATAGGTACCAGTTCCATCTAAGGGGGGAGGTGCAGTGAAGCTATTTATACCATCCCATAAGAGATTATAATCTGCTTTGGAAAAGTTTTTTAGTTTAGTTGCTGCTGTGTGTGTGTTTGTGTGTGTGTGTGTGGGGGGGGGGGGGCAGGTGTGATAGTTACTTCGAATGAGACTGATTTGTGGTCAGATCTCACCAGGGAAGACCTCACAGTGGGAGTGCTACAGTGGTCCCCCATATTAGTTAGTAACCGGTCCAGGATGTTGGCACCCCTTGTGGGGGTGTCAATTGGCTGGTCCAGGGCATTGGAGTTAACGAAGTCGAGGAACATTTGAGCAAGTGAGTTTGAGCATGACTAATTTACCCAGTCAATGGATGGGTAGTTAAAATTGCCCAAAACCATTGTGTTGGGATGTACCTTGATAGACTCAAGTAGATCCATACAGGCAGAGTGGGTGTTCTGATTCATGGAAGAGGTCTTGTAGCTGGCAATGATTTGAATAGGTATCCTACCAACAGTTCATTGCATCTGAAGTATCTCCAGGGAATCGTACTGTTTAACCATTCTGGAGGTGTATTTATCCTTGATGAATATCGATATACCCCCTCCTTTAGTTTTCAAGCCTTCCATTTGTGGTCTGAATGTGTGAAAGGGGGTGTTCATAGGTGTGTTCTAGGGTAATGGCCCTGGAGCCTTTACAAGCCTAGCCCATAGAATTACCCTGGCATTGTGCCACCCAACCTTAGTTCCCAGTGCCTCTGTTGTGTAGAGCCACTGGAGTGATCCCCGGAGTGAATTTTCTATTTCCCATCCACTCATCAAGATTTCTGTTGAAGAGGGCCAGTGAGGTGCTCCGTTCCATTTGACATGTAAAGGTTAATAGGAAGTAATCAGCCCTGCCAAGTCTGAAACCCAGGGCCCAATACATCATAGTCAGAGCAATGTACCACTACACCATTTGAATTGTTGTAATTCTGTATGGCTGGGGTGCTCTCCACAGCCTTGAACCAGGTCTCTGTGACTGGATAAATGTCTTCATCTTGTAAAGTGAGGATTGCTTCAAGTGAGTGCAGTTTCATGTTAAGACTACTAGTGTTTAGCAGCATAACTTTGAGGTTGTTTTCAAATGGGGTTTTTATGTTGGGAATTACTGCCTTAAAAAGGCACTATGGGGGTGGCAAGAACCAAAATCCCAGAGATGACAGATGAAGACCATCTCTGGCAAAGGTCTGTCGATCATGTCATCTCAGGCTGACAAATACTGGATCCTCTTAAAATGACACCAGAAATGAAGCCAATTACTGAAGCCAATCATTTTCTGTTTGTATTGAGGCATCATCCTAGGTGAAGGTAAAATGCTGCTTAAGGCTAGGGACATACCTGCCTGAGACACGTAGTCCAAGAGCTCAGTCATGTCTCTCTTCATATAGTCCAGAGAGGTATGTCTCAAGTTGTTCACACCAACATGGACTATGACAGAGTCATAACAGCACCTGTTGTTGAGAAACTTGAGAGCATGTGTGATATGGCGGATCCTGGCACCTGACAGACAGCTGACAGTGACCTTTTCCTTATCCAGCCTAGTGAGAAAGACATCAGTAGGTCTCACGATGGAATCACCTATGACTAATATGTTTGGTTTTGTGTTTTGCCTCAAGGGCTTGACAGGTGAGACACTGGTGCATGAGCTATTCTGTGTACTGTGTTCTGCAGAGGAAGTATTATGTGTAATGTGCTTGTGTTTGTGCTTGGGAGGTCTCTGGTGTTTAGGTATGTTTCTGGTGAGGACCTCCACATATATAGGTATGTGTGATGTGGCTTTGGATGGAGTAGGAGGTGAGGCATGCATCCTGACATCCCACACATTGTCATATGTACTGATTGGTGTGTGAGAGAGCATGGATTCAATGTTCTAAAACATTTGCATCTCTCACATGTTGTGTTTGTGTGGACTAGGAGTAGAGGGCTGTCAGTGAACATGAGGCAGTTGCTACACTGCCTCAGGATGCCCATGTTAGGTGCCCATATAACAAAAGAAAAAAGTCACGACCATCATTAGAAAGAGTAATACTCATAGAAACAAGAGCTCTCTAATTCAACTAACAGGTTTAATAAAGTCCAACAAGGCAAATTATGAGATCAGAATGGCTCTCAGGCTAAGGACAATCACAAGGTGTTCTTCAGCTATGTCAAGAACCTTAAAGGTAACACAAAGCAGTGTACAGAACTGGTCATAAATGACACAACCTTCACTGACTAGAGTGACACAGAAAATCTACTGGCTGATAAATTTAACTCTCTCCTCACTCCCCACTATCCCTTGTGAAATCCCTTCTAGTATATCCCACCAACTATTAACAGGGAGCAAGTCCTGGCTGTGTTTGCTAAGGCCAAAAACATGCATCAATGGGTCCCAAGCAACCCCTGGTTGTCTCCTAAATAGCAATAAAGCACCTTGTGCATACTTACCTGATTTGGACTACAGTTTCTACAGCTCATTCTACACATAGACAGGAGAGTGATCACAGGAGGCCCTAGGTGCAGCTCAGAGTTATAGATACAGGCTCATACCTCAAGATGTCCATGAAATGCCTAATACTAATAAAAGCCTCAAACATACACTCAGACATGAAATAGGAAACCTGAATTTCAAATGGACAAAGAAGAACACATCAGTGAATAAGAAATAAAACACTACTTTCTATTAGTTTAAAAACCAATAGTGATCAGCAAGTGAAATCCCAAAAATGATAACAGTCCTTACGATGAATGGATAATGCAGAACTGTACTTCAATGCTGTAGATCAATGTGTGTGAACGTATCTTTAAGAAGCTATCCAAGGGCTTGCACAAGTGTATAAATACTGATCACATGCAAGGCTGACTGCCATTTTGTAGTTAGCTATTGAAATGTAAGCATGTATGAATGTAAGGTCTGTCTGTTAACCAGTTTGTTTATATTTTATGATGTTGCTATTCATTGTGATGTGTTTCTATGTATTAAATCATTTAAATGAAATACCCTGCCTGCTTGTCATCTATGTTAGAGAAGGGCGAGCGACATGGTGTCAGAAGTGGCATGCTTAAAAGGACACGGTGCCAGAAGTGCATGTCTAAAGGACATGATGTTAGAGGCAGCATAGCTAAAATGATTTAAGGCACTTGCTTAGAACTGGTAGAATATAGAGGAGTGTATCATCCCTACTGTACGTATACTTTGCAAAACAGGTCAGAAACAAATTTCAGATATTAAAACTTGCTCAGCACTATTTTTTATTTGCAAAATATGAAATGAGGCATACAAAACATTCTAAATATTTGCATAAACGGATATGTACGGGATTGATAAAAAATATTCATATTACTACGGAAAATGTTTAAAATACAGTACGAATTGCATAAAACGAATAAAATAAAGGGAAACAACCGCATTTTTCAATACATGCTTAGTGAATTTGTACATTTCATATTAATCAAAGATATCCGAGTTATTAGAAGTGTATAAAGTATTTCGCAAAGTACAGCCATTACAGGGTATATTTTGAAGAATACAGCCATTTCAGAGCATATTTTGCAAAGTACAGTATTTCGAAGAGTTTACTATGCCCTTGAATGTTATTACAAGTTCACAGCACAGTTTTCGTACATAATTGCAAGGGCCATATCTTCAGTGTGTTTATATATACTTTGTGGACATGGCAGATGGATTTCAATAACCCAGTGCACTTGTGTTTGACAGTAATATTGCTCAGAACTGAAGAGTGTTTGAGCAAGAGTACGACATTTTCATACAGGTTGTGTTTTCTCATAAAGATGACCGTACAAAAGCATTTATTTTGCTTAATTTAGCTGGGTCAGAAGCCATTGAAAGGGAATTTTCATTTGTGTATGCACCTGCTATCTATACAGGAGAGGGGGAAACCGTCATATTGTTGTACCGGCTGAGTCAAGGGAGGACCCTGAATGCTTAAAACATAAATTTAGAGAAATGTGTAACCCCACAGACAAATGTTACAATAGAATGGCACTTATTTTACACAAGGGATCAAAAGCCTGGTGAAACATTTGCAGCATATATATTGAACTGAGAAATAAGGCTAAAATGTGTAGATTTGCTGATTTAAGGGATGAGTTGATAAAGAACAGACTTGTGTGTGGTATTAAAGATGATGCTGTGAGAAAGATTTTGCATCATGACAGTGATTTAACTTTGAATAAGGCCACTGAGATTTGTCAGATATATGTGCTCACAGAAAATCAAACAAATATGCTTACAAATGAGAACAGCTCTAGAAGGCATAGTGATAAATATCATGTTGATAGTATGAATCACATGGTTAAAAGAAACAGGCCCAAGCACATGGCAGCAACTGTAGCCCCTGCAGCACTCACTGGTAAACCCTAGAACTTTCTAGCAAATTCCAGAGTTCGCACAGTCTCAGTTAAGCATAAAAGTGAGTCAGCAAACTCAAAGCATTGGCCCCAACCCAGTTTCATTGCCAACTGTCGTAAGTGTGGTGGAAGTCATGAATATAAAAGGGAAAAATGTTTAGCTTTTGGTCAGCAATGCCACAAATGCAATAAATGGAATAATTTCAAAAGGCTTTGTAAATCAAAAGCCCCACATTCTTTTATTAAAAGGGAACATTTTAAGAAACGAGTTGATCAATTGTGTATTCAATGAATTTAGACCCAGAGGTCAGTCCAGTTTGCAGGCCATCACATAATGTCCCAATAGCCATGCAGGACTGAGTCAAAGCCAAGCTAGATAAAATGGTGCAAAAAGGTGTGATTTGTCCAGTTGCAACTCCAACTGTGTGGGTATCTTCCATGGTGGTACCGCATAAGAAAAGCTCACATGACATCAGAATATGTATTGATCCACAAGAATTGAACAAAGCACTAAAAAGACCTCATCATCCAATGTGCACAATCGAATAAGTCACAGCTCTGATGCCAAATGCCACTGTTTTTTCTGTCTTAGATACAAAGACATCATTTTGGCAAATTCAGCTTGACAAAAAATCATCATTGCTCACCACCTTCAGTATTCCATTTGGAAGATACAGATTTCTGAGAATACCATTTGGAATAAATTCTGCAAGGAGCTTTTTGGCATTTACTTCTCAGAAGTCAAAGCCAATGTCAGTGGTCTGTGGCTGACTAAATTTGCAGATGATTAAAATTAGGAGCTGTAATTTAATTTCACACTGACACAAATGTTCTCCAGGAGGGGCTGACACAGACAAACAACTGGTGTCAGAGCCATGGACTAAAACTAAATGCCAAGAAATGCATAATAGTATACTTTGGAAAGTCATCTATTCCTGATAGCATATTGACAACACACCCCTTAGAATTGACCCAGTAGTCAGGGACTTAAGGACACACATAGACAGCAATCTAGCCTTTGATCATCACGTGGCTACAATGGTGAAGAAATCATTCTATGTTGCACAACTTATAAATAAAGGTATGGCATCTAAGTTCAAGAAAATCACTGTTCCACTATATTCGGCATTCATCAGACTTATCATTGAGTACAATGCCCCCTTTGGTATGTACCTAACCAGGCATATCCAACAACTGGAATGTCCACAGAGGTTCCTGACTAAAAGAATAGAGGGCGTAAGTAATATGTCCTATGCAGACCACCTCAAGGCCCTATCTCTGTATTCTGTCTCCTACAGGCTTTTGAGGGGAGATCTATGCCTGGCATACAGGGCATTGTCAGACCCCACTCTGATGGACTTCTTGCATATCCACATAACAAACAACACCAGAATTACCCATTCTAAAGAATTAAACTTTACCTGTGATATAAATAGGACCTGCTGGAGAGATAGGTGTGTATCCCAGATACTACCCTGTCTATGGAACAGGCTCCCCATCCATGTGAAACAGAGTTATGCCCTATCCCAGTTCAAGTGCAACTTGGACAATTGGATGGGAAACTGGAAATTCATCCCTGGTTTGGCACCTATGTCTCTAACAGGCAAAGGTAATCTGTAAATGGTTCATCTACCAGGCCCATGCTTCCACTTATCAAGGGTATCAGAACTTGTCAGAGATTTGGGATGCATGGCTAGGCTTAAAAAGGCCCTTGTGGTCATTAGCCTAGTAAACACCTATGAACCTATAAGTGAATTATTTCAGTGTGTAATGGAGCAAATTTCTTCTAGATATCCTTGTGCTGTTATACTAGACAACATACTAGTAGGAGGTCATGGTGAAGCTGAACATGACAGAAGCCTCAGATAATTTCCGAAAAGGGCACATCAAGTGAATCTTAAGCTCAATCCACATAAATGCAAATTCAGGCTACAAGAAGTTACTTATGTTGGTCATTTATTTAATAGTAAAGGCCTAAAACCAGACGCTTCTAAACAAACAGCCATTCTTGAGATGCCAGCTCCAGACAATGTTCAAGCCCTGCAACGTTTTCTTGGCATGGTTAACTACCTAGGTAAGTTCATTCCAGCCTTGAGCCAACTTTCATCACTGCTTAGTGAGCTGATACTTAAAGATGTACCCTGGTCTTGGTTAGAGCAACAGCAAAGAGCATTTGATGTCCTGAAACAGAGAATTGGTAGTCCACCAACTCTCAGATGCTATGATGCTCATAAACCAATTACACTTTCTTGTGATGTTTTGAAATTTAATCTTGGTGCAGTCATTCTACAAGAGGATTAACCTGTTTCCTATGCATCGAGAACTCTTACCCAAACTGAAATGCAATATGCCCAGATTCAGAAAGAGCTTTTGGCAATTGTGTTTGCATGTTTGAAGTTCCATAATTATGTTCATGGTAGACCCATCCAGACCGAAACAGACCACAAACCTTTAGTCACTATCTTGAGAAAACCTATGCATTCAGCTCCAGCCAGACTGCCATGCATGATGCTGAGATTGCAAAAGTATAATTTTAATCTTGCCTACAAGAAAGGCAAACTTCTTTATCTTGCTAATACATTATCCAGCTCACCCAGAACCACCATAGAACAGAACGAGAATGAGAATCTTGATTTTGAAGTAAAGGAACTGAGAAATTTTTCTTCCACACGTCTTGATGAATTGAGAGATCACACAGCCACAGATCCAGTTTTACAGAGGCTCAACCACTTTATTCAACAAGGATGGCCATCAAAGCAATTTAGTTTACCTTGAGAAGTGCAACCTTATTTTCAATACAGAGATGAGATTTTGTCTGACAAAAGGTATCATTATGAAAGGTCCAAAAGTAACTGTTCCAAAGTCCTTGCAAACAGAGTACATTACAATCTTGCATTGTAGTCACCCAGGAGTTGATTCTACCAACAGAAGGGCGAGAGAGCTAGCATTTTGGCCTTCTATGTCTCTAGACACTGAGCGAGCACTTTCATCTTGTTCCATGTACTAAGCCACATCAACAGAAGGGACCACTTCAGCTAAACCAGACTCCAGAACTACCTTGGTCGATAGTAGCCACTGACATCTTCGACTGGAATGGTCAACATTATTTGGTGTTAGTAGACTCTTACTCCAATTGGTTCGAGATTGACTTACTTCCTAACCTAGCATCCAGTACTGTCATTAATAAGATGAAGTTTCATTTTGCAGTATATGGTAGTCTGCATAAAGTTATTTCTGACAATGGCACACAGTTTACAAGGCAACAGTTCAAAAGATTCGCTGAAGAATGGGACTTTACTCATGTCACAAGTACCCCTGACCTGAGTACCCACAGTCAAATGGTTTGGCAGAACGTGCTGTTCAAAGTGCAAAAACAGTTGCTAGTGAAGTCAAAACAAGATAATAGTGATGTTTTCCTGAATCTCTTGAATCCCAGAAATGTTCCTTGTGATAAACATCTTGCTTCACCTGCTCAGAGACTTCTGTCGAGACAAACCAGAACCACATTACCAATCAGTGGTCAATTGTTGGTTCCATGTGTCAAGCACAACAGGTCAATGAAAACCAATCTGTTGAAGAAGTGTTTAACCCAGAAGTCCTACTATGATAAGATCAGCAAACCGCTCAATCCATTACAAGAAGGAGAAGTGGTAAGGATGCAAACATCCAGATAATGAAGACTATTTGCCCAGAGCAGAGATCATACATTGTGGAATCACAAGGAGCAGACTTTAGGCAGAATCGGAAGCATTTAATACCGGTGTCTGAGCCTATACCACAGCACATAGCCTGTGAAAAAGATTCTTTATCTTAGAGTGAGTTGTCTAGTGTTCCAATTCCAGAGGAATTTCCTGACAATATTCACATTCCTGTGATGAATCCAGACGTTCCTGATATGAGCTGTTCACTGAAGACTGTCCCTGTTGCTAAATGTAGTCCAGAATGCTATGTTACGAGATATGGTTGCATCTCTCAACCCTGTAACAGATACAAAGCAACTTGGGCATGAACATTGTGTTTTGTTTCTATTGTCTATAGTAATGCATGTCTAACTCTAATGATGTTTTTTAAAAGAGCAATCTTTTTAAGAGCGGGGATGTAGATCAATGTGTGTATGTACCTTTAAGAAGCTATCCAAGGGCTTGCAGACGTGTATAAATACTGAGCATGAGCAAGTCTGACTGCCATTTTGTAGTTAGCTGTTGAGATGTAAGCATGTATATATGTAAGGTCTGTCTGTTAACCAGTTTGTTTATATTTTATGATGCTGCTATCCATCCTGATGTGTTTCTATGTATTAAAGCATTTAAATGAAATACCCTGCCTGCTTGTCATCTATATTAGAGAAGGATGAGAGACAAACACCAAACACAGAAGGACACGGTTATGAAAACTAAATAATTCCCATTTTTCTGCACTGAGCATGTGTAGCATGAAACCTAACAGAACAGTGGGAAATCTTGAAAAGATCAATAATTTAAGTTGTTCACCTGAGGAAGATCTGTCTGTCTGCGTCATACAATGTGTAGAACTTATTGCTATGCTTACATTCTGGACCGTAACCTGTTTTGTTAATCACATGCCAGGGCCCACCCATCTTTGAAAAGGAAAACATGTCAGAAGGCATTACATTAACAGAAGAATTTTAGATACAGGCTTCCATACCAAGATGTCACAGGAAGTATGATTTTATATTCTACCAACTTTCAATGTGCATTTGAGATAATACTTAGGCATTATATTAGATGAGAAAACAAAGAGTGAACGAATAAATCAATACTAAATATATTCATAAAAAGAATATTACCAACCTTTAGGAAATCTGGAAGCATAAAAGTTACCAGATACTGAAAGCCCTAAACAGTTAACATTACTTTTAAGGTATACAAAATAACCTGTTGCTCAGCTATTTACAAGTAAGAGAAACAGAAGTGCAGAACTTACCTTAAGTATGCTTGTCAGTTTACTGGAGATCTGTAGAAAGAAAACTGAATGAAGCATGGAATGATGTGGATCACTTGAGGCATTCTTCAGCTAAAGCCTTAAAACAGATTACTTGCCATGTGAACAGAAGGCCACAACAGTCATCCCTCTTCATAAGGGTGGACGATCAGATGAGCCTTTGAACTTCAGACCCATTAGTCCAACAAGTCTAATGTGTAACATCATGGAAGGAATTAGTATGGAAATCACTGGCAAGGACATTAGCAACTTACTGACACTGGACTCATCCCAGTTTGGCTTTGTTAAGGAATGTTATTGCCTACTCAACCTGGTAGATTTTACGAGAAGTCACCAAGGCTATTGATGACAGAAAAATGGTGTATCAAGCCTACCTTGACCTGATCAAGGCATTTGATACAATACCCCACACAGGTATTATTGACAAGCTCTCAGAACACAGCATAAATCCCTATATAATTTGCTGAATTGCTAGCTGCTCACAAATAGGACCTAAAAATTCAGGACTGGTGAGACCACCTCAACTAGGAAACCGGTCACTAGTGGAGTACCCAATGCTCCATGTTGGGGACAGTTCTGTTTGGCATCTACTTCTCGGAAGTCAAGACCAATATGAAAGGGCTCTGGCTCACCAAGTTCTCAAAAGACAATAAATTGGGAGCTATCTCTTTCATTTCCCTACTATAAAAACTGCGTTTGCATGGTTTTGTGCACCGGGCAGTGCCGGTTAGCTACGGTTAAATTATTCCCGGCTCCACTAAGTCTCCTCTTCAGTTTTTCTTTTGAAACTAGTCTAACTCTCAACCTAAGCACTCAAAAAGCATCTTACAGCCCAACACTTGCTCAGACCTAATAGCAAGCACTAATATACCCTGACACTGATTGCCCAGCAGGGCAAGGCTCTTTATTCACCCCTCACCAACCAAGTGACTAAGCAGCTCACCCTACTATTCAGGCATGACCAAAGGGCAACTTCAGGTGCACTCTCCAGTCCAGCTGGTGAATCTGGGTATCCTGAGGCAATGTTACAACTGCCTCATGTACACAGTTAACTCTCTACTCCTACCACAAAACCCTAACATATGCGAGAGATGCAATTATACAGCCAAACTGGAAGCTAAGCTGTCTCCACCCAAGACTGGAACAGACAGTCAAGAGGAGAAGGTTAACACTTGCATCACACCTCCAGCCGCACAAAGACCTACAAAAACAGCACTGGCAAAAAATACACATATATACACTAAATCATTCTCAGAGGCTCTAAATAAAAACCTGCAAAAAGCATCAGAGAGCTCTAAAACAGACACCAAACAACCTGCACTTCCCGTCACAAACCAGACAACACATAAAACACAAAATCAGTGTGCCGCACAATCACAGCGCTTAAGACGAAATAACATACCTAACACACTAGTAATAGGTGACTCTATAGTCAGGCACACTGATGTCCCACTCACTAGGCTGGACAAACAGAAGGTTACTGTTAGCTACCTGTCGGGATCCAGAATCTGCCACATAACACAAGCACTCAGGTCACTTCAGAACAAGTACAAATATGACTCTGTCATTGTTCATGTTGGTGTGAATGACCTGAGATGTACCTCCCTGGACTACATGAAAAGAGACATGGAAGAGCTCTCTGATCATGCAGCCCAGGCTGGTATGACCCTGACCCTGAGTAGCATCCTGCCCTCACCAAGAATGATACGTCAGTATAAAGAAAAAATGATCAATTTCAACAATTGGCTAAGCTTCTGGTGTCATTCAAAGGGGATCCAGTGTCTGTCAGCCTGGGATGACATGCTCGACAAACCGCATTGCTTCACAGGCTTTTGAATACTGGCCAAGGCTCTTGCTGCCCCCATAGTGCCTTTTTTAGGCAAGGCTCAAAAGTCAAACCCACCTCCGTAAACAGCACAATTAACAAAAAACTGAGGGTTATGCTACTCAATGCCAGGAGTTTAAATCTCAAAATGCACGTGCTCGAAGCACTCCTCAGTATGGAGAATGTTGGCATCTGTGCAGTAACTGAAACCTGGTTCATGGCTCCAGAGAGCACCCCAGCACTACCAGGCTACAACTCATACTACACATTTCGGCCACAGAACACGGACCGAAACACAAAAGGGGGGGTGTATCCATATTCATCAAGGATACCTACACCTCCAGGTTTGTGGGCAGCATGATACCTCTGAGATCGTCCATGTGCAACTAACATCGGGCAAATCTGCAATGCAAATCGTGGCCTGCTACAGATCACCCTCCATGACCCAGGACCACCATTCCACCTTTCTGGAGACACTGGAAAACATGAAGGTCTTACCGAACGCCCTGATATTGGGTGATTTCAATTACCCTACCATTTACTGGGAAAACTACTTGAGTACAAATTCCCAGGCCCAGCGTTTCCTGGAATTCATCAACTCAAATGCCCTGGATCAGCTGGTAAACTCCCCTACCAGAGGTGAAAACATATTGGACCTGTTCCTCACCAACATGGGCGACAGGTGTTACACACCGGAGGTCAACCCGTCACTGGTTAGATCAGACCATAAACTAATCACTCTGGATGTCCACACCCCACCACCACCCCCAACTAAGGAAACCACAGTAAAAAACTTTTCTAAAGCAAACTTCACCTTACTTAAGACAGAGGTGGTAAGTTTCACAGCCCCCACGCTAAAGGATAACGCTGCCCAAGATGCAGAAAGCTTTACAAATACAATCTATGAGCACCTACAAGGATGCATGGATCATGCCATCCCCTAGCAAAACCAAGAATCACTCCTCTAAGAGAAGGAAACCAGTTTGGTGGACCCCTGCAATAAACAGGCTATACAATAGAAGGAGGAAACTAGTTCAGACAAAAAACAAAGCCCAAGAAGGAAAGACATCCCTGATCAGTATCAGTAAGAAACTAAGGTCCCTCATGAAATCATCCAAGGCTAACTTCAAAAGAAAAATAGCCAAGGATGCAAAAGATAACCACAAAGTCTTCTTTAGCTATGTTAAGAATCTAAGTGGCAACTCACATATATGCACTGAACTAGTGAAAAATAGCACAAAATATACTGAACCTACTGATATTGCCAACATCCTGGAAGATAGATTCAGTGCAAACTTCACCCCCCCTCTCACCTCCAAAAGGGCCCACAACAATACCGGGAATATGTCGTGTCCCAAAAATCACAGACACACAGGTGAATACAGCCCTTTCAAAAGCCAAAAACACAGCGTCAATGGGACCAGATGGTGTCCCAGGCTGCGTCTTGCACGAACTACAGAATAAACTAACCCCCCACCTAAACACGCTGTTCAACCTCAGCATCTCCGCAGGCTACATGCATATAGAATGGCACACAGCAACAGTTATTCCTCTACACAAAGGAGGGGCCACAACTGACCCTAGTAACTATCGCCCCATAAGCCTGACTAGCCTGGTCTGCAAGGCTATGGAGCAAATCATCATGTAACTCATTAACAAAGACATTGGGAACCTCCAAACACTTGACCCGACCCAGTTCGGCTTTGTTAAGGGCAGATCATGCCTACTAAACCTGGTTGTCTTCTTCAAGACAGTCACCTAGGCCATAGATGAGGGAAAGGTGGTTCACACAGCCTACCTTGACCTCACCAAGGCTTTCAACACCATTCCCCACTCTGGTATTACAGAAAAACTCACCAGCCTGAACATAAACCCCTACGTCATGAGATCGGTTGCCAACTGGCTTACAGACAGAACTCACACGGTAAGAATAGCTGGCTCCAGGTCCGACTCTAAACCAGTCACAAGTGGTGTCTGGCAAAGCTCGATCCTGGGACCCCTACTGTTCGGCATATACTTCTCAGAAGTACAGACAAACACAGGAGGACTATGGCTAACCAAGTTTGCTGATGACTGCAAACTGGGAGCCATAATTGACTCTCCGGCTGACATGGACATCCTCCAAAAGGGCCTTACTGAGATGGACACCTGGTGTCAAAGTCATGGCCTCAAGCTAAATGCCAAAAAATGCATAGTCATCCCATTTGGGAAAAACAAAACACCCATGAATTACCACATAGGTGGCAGCCCCCTTAATACAGAAGAGGTAATAAGAGATCTGGGGACCCAGGTAAATAGTAATCTCTCCTTTGACAATCATATTGCCAAAGTAGTTAGGAAATCCTTCTATGTGGCCATCTAATTACTAGAGGGTTCTCATCTAGAAATAAAGGGGTTATAGTACCCCTCTACTCATCACTCATCAGACCCATCATAGAGTACAATGCCCCATTTGGGATGTACCTCACAAGACACTTACAACAGCTGGAAAGACCACAAAAGTACCTCACCAAGAGGATTACTGGCCTCAAACATATGTCCTATGCAGCCCGACTGAAACAACTCCGGCTGTACTCAGTGGCATATCACTTACTCAGAGGTGGTCTCTGCCTGACTTACAAAGCCATGTCCAACTCAGAATTGATGGACATGCTCCACCTAAAGAAATCTAAGTCACTGTGAGCCATGTGCTCTAGTGAGCTAAACCTCGCCACAACAATAAATAGAACATGCTGGAGGGATAGATTCCTGTCACAGAGACTCTCCATGCTTTGGAACAAAATTCCAAATTACATCAGGCAGAGCCCCTCACTAACACTTTTCAGGAGAAACCTTGACGAGTGGATGGGTAACAGTAAATACACCCCTGGGATTACTTCATTGGCTCTGCTTGACAGAGGATCAGTTAATTAATCAATGGGGTGACGAAAGCCGACACACTCTGGCTAGGTTTATAAATGCCTTCAAGCAGATAGCCTAGTACCTACCTATGAACCTATGAACCTATCATAGATTCCCCATGACACCAGCATCCTATGAGAGGGTCTAACACAAACAAATGACTGGTAACAAAGCCATAGATTAAACTCAATGCAAAAAAATTCATTGTAGTGCCTTTTGAGAAATCGTCCAGCCAAGCTAATTCCTCCATCGATAAAACACCCTTAAGAGCTGACCTGGTAGTTATGGATCTGGGAACATATGTAGACAGTAATATGGTCTTTGACCAACATGTTGTGAAAATAGTAAGAAATCATTCTATGTCACCCAACTCATAAGCAACGGTATGTTATCGAGGTCCAAGGAAGTTATAGTACCAGTCTCCACAATCCTTATTAGAGCTATTGTTGAGAACAATGCCCTCTTTAGCATGCATCTAACCAGGCACTTGCAACAGTTGGAAAGCCCTCAAAGGTTCTTTACCAGTAGAATCCGGGATACGAATACCTGTCCTACACAGATTGCCTTAAGTCCTTATTGCTGTACTCTATACCTGGCATATAAGGCATCCTCAGATCTAGCTCTGATGGATCTCTTCAACATCTGCAAAACAAGCAGCAGCAAAAACATTAGATCCAAGGACCTGCACTTTGCCTGTGACATAAATAGATCATGCTGGAGAGACCGATATGTGTCTGAAAGGATCCCTGCACTATGGAATAAGCCTCCCATCTATGTGAAGCAGAATTTATCCCTGACCCTGTTCAAACAAAACCTTGATCATTGGATAGGAAATCTCAGATTCACCATGGGTCTCACCCCCATGTCTTTGATGGACAGAGATTGACAGTAAGTAAATTAATCTCCAGCTAACATACTCCCACCATAACCCTTAAGTACCTCCTTACTAACACAACTCGACCACAGAGGCATCCAAGGTATTCAGGAATAAAAATGGGTTGGATTGCATGGTAAGGCTTATAATGACCTTGGTAGTCATTAGCCTAATATAAACCTATGGACCTCTGAATATACTGAGGCAGTGAGTCATGTACAGACTGTTATTGTACAATGTTTATACTGAGAAAGCCCATGTTGTACATGCTATTAATGTATGATATATATATATATATATATATATATATATATCTATAGCTATATATATAGATATATATATATATATATATATATATATATATATATATATATATATATATATATATATAAACTGCGGTGGTGGTGCTGCGGTAGCGTTGTCACCTCACAGTTAGACTTTGCACGTTCGATTCTCAGTTAGAGCGTCTTCTGTGTGTCGACATGTGTGAATGGACGTTCCTTCGTTGAAGGTTATGCGTTAGGCCCGGCAAGCCAGCATGTAAACATCTACTGCCAATCATTAGTGGACCGGAGTTCCGCTGTGGCAACCCCTAACCGGGAAAAGCCGGAAGACAGTATTTAATATATATATATATATATATATATATATATATATATATATATATATCTGGGTCACCTTCATTTGCCTGACAGTTCATTTGCCTGACACATATTTCAGGCAGCCCAATTGCCTGATAGTTCATTTGCCCTACAATTAGAAAAAGGCAAGTAAAAAGTTTTTGTCCTTTTCCCCACTGTAATGTGATCCTGGAGTAAGAATATATAGTTGGGGGGGGGGGGCACAGCCCCCTAACTATATATTCTAACTCCAGGATCACACTACAGTGGGGAAAAGGACTTATACCTTTTACTTGCCTTTTTCTAATTGTCGGGCAAATGAACTGTCAGGCAATTGGGCTGCCTGAAATTTCTGTCAGGCAAATGAACTTTAGGTGAAATGAAGGTGACCTATATATATATATATATATATATATAGATATATATAATATATAGTTTCACATCTAAAGCTTGACATTTCAAATCAGTGAACCTCTGATTATCGAAGACCAGAGGATCGAAGGCTTGAAATATCAAACCTTATCAATGGAGATCGCTGTACAGTGCTGAACAGGAACTTTACCATTCTCTTCACTGTAGTGCGATCTTGGGGTTGGTATATTTAAGTAGCAGAGGGTGTTGGGTGTGCAGGGGGCTTGCCCCCCTGCGAAAATGAGAAATAAGAAGTATTCACATTTTAGTTTTTTTTAGGTGTGATATTTCAAATCTTCGATCCTCTTGTCTTCCATAATGAGGTTCAATGATTTGAAATTTTGAGCTTTACAAGCGCAACACCCATATATATATATATATATATATGCACACACACACACACACACACAGAGGCAGCCTGTGATGCACAAACAATTATTGTATAAGTATATATACTGAGGCAGCCTGTCTTGTACATGCTTCAATTATACAAGGGTTGTACTTGATATTACTGTACAAGGTGTGGGTACACCAAAGCAGTCAAGGCTGTACTTGATATTACTGTACAAGGTGTGGGTACACCAAAGCAGTCAGGGTTGTACTTGATATTACTGTACAAGGTGTGGGTACACCAAGGCAGGCAGGGTTGTACTTGATATTACTGTACATGGTGTGGGCACACCAAGGCAGGCAAGGTTGTACTTGATATTACTGTACAAGGTTTGGGTACACCAAGGCAGGTAGGGTTGTACTTGATATTGCTGTACAAGGTGTGGGTACACCAAGGCAGGTAGTTGTACAGGTAGTTATTATATAATGTATATAATGAGGCAACCTGTGTTACTCATGCTGTTATTGTACAATGTGTATACTGAGGCAGGTTGCATTGTACGGGCTTTTATTGTACAATATGTATAGTGTGGAAGCCTGTGTTGTACATGCTGTTGTTATATGAAGCAAGATTGATACCAGGAATGCAAATAGAGGATTCAAATAAACATCAAAGTAAAACAGAGGACCTAATACTGTTGTTCTTCTGCCATTTTTGTTTTGCGTGCACAGAAAGGTAATGCGTTGTGCTGGCTATCATTGTTAAATATGCATACAAATCTAGTTTGTATTCAACATGCTGTTATTAATCAATGTGTATATTGAAGCAGCCTTTCTTGTATATGCCATTTTTTATGATGTATATACTGAAGCAGCTTGTGTTTTATAGGCTGTTATTGTATGATATGCATACCAAGGCAGGCTGTGTTTGTATATGTTATTTTGTACAATGTATATACAGAGGCATCCTGTATTGCATGTGTTGTTCTCGTATAATGTGTATACTGAAGCAGACTGTGTCGCACACACTGTTATTGTATGATGTATATACTTTGGCCGCCTGTGTTGCACAATTATTGTACGGTGTAAATATTGAGGCAGCTTGTCCTATACAGATGTGTATACTCAGACAGCACATGTTGTATATGCTGTTATTGTATGAAGTGTATACTGAGGCAGCCTGTATTCTACAGGCTGTTATTGTATGATGTGCATATTGAGGAAGCTTGTGTTGCACATGCTGTTATTGTAATATGTATGTACATTCTGATTCGTAGGTACTTGCTAGGCAATTAATCTGTGAGGATCTTAAAAAGCCTAGCACTGCATTCCCATGGTAATTTTTAGCTCTTAGAGTTTGCATGTGAATAACCCAGTGGTAGGCAGATCAAGGATATGTTGGGACATTTACTTGTTGCCGGTATCTATTAGGAATATGAGTGCAAAACTGGGAGTTAATTTCCATTTTCTCATACATTCATCCAAATTAGATTTGAATAGAGAAAGAGAAATAATTTGCTTTGGGTGGAGCTGAAAACAGTTCCATAGAAGAGATATTCCCTACAATACGTAGCTAGTCATATTTATGTTGCAAAAGAGTTTAAGATTCCTTAGCAGGTGTTCATGTTACCATTCAACTTCCAAATGCATAATAGGTCTGAAAGGATAAAGTTGATGGAGCTCTACATCATCATCATCTCTTCCCGGGAACTCCTTCATTGACAATGTACCCCAGTTGTTCAGGATTTGAGTAATTACATGGACAGTAACCTAACATTTGAACAATATGTGTTCTTTGTTGTAAGAAAATCCTTCTGTATTGCACAGCTTCTAAACAAAGGGGTTGTGTCTAGATCTGGGGATGTCATTGTCCCCCTTTACTCAGCCCTAATTAGGCCAATAATTGGGTATAATACCCCCTTTTGCAGGTTTCTGTACAGACGCATGCAATAACTGGAAGGTCCACAGAGATACCTTACTTAAAGAATACAAAGCCTAAAGAATATGCCCTACATGGACCGACTCAAATCCCTGTCACTATACTTGGTATCTACAGATTGCTAAAAAGGCATCCTCTGACCAAATACTGATGGATTTATTGCACATCAGCAAGTCAAATGGTATCATAAATACTCGGTCTAGCGACGTAAACCTCTTCTGCAGCATTAACAAAATTGTTTAGGGAACAGGTATTTATAGCAGAGGATATAGTTCCTCTGGAACAGACCCTCGATCCATATAAAACAAAGCTCATACCTGTCCACATTCAAGCACAAGTTGGATATATGGACGAGAAACAGAACATTTACCCTAGTACTGCCTCCTGTATTAATAATGGACAGAGGTAGCTCCTAAGTGCTTTATCCCATGCATGGGTCTCCTCAAATTATCTATAGTATGATCTCAATTATTCTCAGCAGAGGTAATATATATAATTATTCACAATGGAATGGGTGAGGCCAGTCTAACAATGAATGGGACTGGTTAATTCAAGCACCAAAAGGGAAGTTGGCTAAAGTTAAAATGGCCTGCACGGGCAGCTTGTCTAGTACCTATGGACCTATGACTCTATACATGAGGCAGAGGTCATCACTTAGTAGCCTGTATGATACTGAGAAGAGAGATAAGGCTTTGATATGGCCTGCATAGTTTTGTGATTTTAGGCCACTGATTTTTTAGTGAGAAAGTATTGTGGTCATTACAGTTGTGGCAAGTATTTGGATAGGTACATACTTAATATGGCATTAAAGTCAATGACTGGCCTGATCAGAGCTGAGCATCCCTGGTCCTGGATGCCATACCTTTAGATGTAAGCTTTTTGACAAAAAAGGATGTTTTTTTACAATAGTTACAAGGGTAGGCATGCTTGCCAAAGAATATGTTATACATTTCTTGGCATTAAGCTTTAGTTCATGGTTTTGACACCAGCTATCTGTTTGGACAAAGCCATTTAAAATTTGCTTTTACCACTGAGAAGTAAACTCCAAAGAGGAGTGGCCCAAGGACTGAACCTTGTGTAAACTGCTAGTGGCAGGTGTTTTGGTGGACATAGAGTCACCAGCCCTAATTTCCTGGCTTGTATTTTAGCACCAATTTTCCATCCAACAAGTTACACAGAGATTAACATTTAGCTGAGAGAGTTTATCTATGATACCTGAATGTGGAATGGTTTTGAGTGCCTTTGTGAGGTCTAGACATACCATGTACAATGATTTGCCATCATGCTTTGCATCAGTAACCTTCTCAAAGAGTTGACCAGGTTATGTAGGCAGGATATGCCAATAACAAATCCAAACTGGTTTGGTTTGAGAGGGTTTGTAAGTTACCAATGTCCTTATTTAGTAGGTCTATAAATGATCCTTTCCATAGCCTTACAAATGAGGCTGACTAGGCTTATGAGTCGATAATTACCCAAGTCCATTGACTTCCCACCTTTCTGCAAAGGGAAGACCATTACTGTCCTCCATTCTTCTGGCACAAAGCCTGTTTGGAGGCTGATATTGAATAACTCCTTTAGAGAGTCTGACAAGTCATGCTTCAGACAGCCCCTATGTTATCTGGCCCCATAGAAGTAGGGTTCTTGGCCTTGGATAGTGCCTTAAGGACATGTTTGTGGGAGATTTGAGGGGGGTGTAGATGCAAGTATATGATCTGGAAATGTAGAAGGGAAGGAGGGGGGGTGATGTTTGAAATAAATTTGCCCAGTAGTAGATACGTGATATCCTTTACCTTCAGCTCTGCATATTTCTGAGCATTGCTACTGAGATTTCTAAATTTGTGGTTAACCTTCACCTGGGTGGATATTTTTACTTCATATCTGACTCTGAATAATTTGATCAGGTTCCAGAGTTTCTCATTATGTTTAGCAAGAGCATTGTTGACATTTTGTGAGTTAAATTTATTTTTGTATACAGTGATTGTTTTCTTATATTATAGAGCCTGTTTATATTAGAGTCCCGTCACTAGGGTTTATTCTTAAATTTGGCATTGTATTTACTTCAGATGGGTACAGATGCATCAATGTACCTATTTACATGTTTATAGAATTTGGAGGTAAAGGACATGATATGAGCAGTGAGGCTGTCAAGATGGAAGGGACTTTTAAATTCAGCATGATTATCACTTAGTTTTAGTAGATTAGCTTTGGAATAATCTCTGAATACCGAGGTATTGGAAGATGCCTCTGGCTTCAGGCTTAAGTTGAATATGACTGATTTGTGATACGATTTGACCAAGGAGAAAGTTACAGTTGGTGGCAAACAAAGCTGCCCCATATTGAAAAGGATCAAGTTCAAGATTTTATCATTCCTGGTTGGGTTACGGATAACTAGCACAGACAGTTTGTATTCATGAAGTCCAGAAATTTCTGTGCATACATGTTTGAGGATGTATGAGTTTCCTAACTAATGGAGGAGTTAGGTGAAGTCTCTTAGGACAATGATGCATAACGCCTTAATGCATAGGGACTTCATACTTCTTAGGAAGGAGGTACAGCTGAGGGGGACATAGAATGTAACAAAAGGAGATACTGCCAGCCCAGCTATCTGGAATTCTGTAAATAATTATATGTCATTTAAATATTAATATGATTTATAGAGAAATGTAACAAAAGGAGATACTTCCAGCCCGGCTATTTGTAATTTTGTAAGTGGTTGTGTGTTATTTGTGAATATCAGCATTATGCAATTGCTTGTGTTACAAATGCATTAGAACTGTATGTCATATTGTGTAGACGTGTGCTGAAGAGATATTTTTTATACACTATTGTAACTGTTTAACAGGGAAGACTGAAACATAGGAGATTAACTTCCAAAACTTCAGAAGAATGGCTGAGGTTAAGTTACTCTATAGCTGGGCCATAAACAGGTGAAGTTATCTCTCAGTTTCAGTGCAGTAACAGACACAATGTCTAGAGCTAGAAGTTTTTTTATTGTCTTTACATGTGGAGGAATGCAAATTATTTTACGACTTACGCCATTTGCCAAAAAATCTAAGAAGGGCCTTGTTTATGTGTTTTCACAGGGAGATGTTAAATGCTGGTAGTTTCTAGCAATGTGGATTTAGCTGGGAACTGATAGTCAGTTGACAAGAAGTGATGCCATCCTGCAAGTATCCCAGCAGCAATATTTGAGATATTAATTTAATAACTCTCTGAGAGAGGAAGTGCATTTTGTATTTTGACCTGGGGGCATCAGCTGGGAAAACCCACTCACCACATCTGTCTTGCTTGCTCTGTAAGTAAGTTAACTAAGGTACAGTAATTTCTTTTAGCTTCAGTAACAAATATAGTAAAGATTAGTTTAGATGTTTTCTGTATTTATTTGAGACTGCCTTACAATGACATCTTAAATATTTCCTGTGATGTTGAACTCTGAAGTCACTGTGAATACGTATTTAATATTGTCTTGTTCTTTTATTATTTATTATTAAATGTGTTTAAACCTTTCAATTGTGGCTGGTCTGTCTAGAGATACTTAAGTTCTGAGAGTACTTGCATATTTATTTGGTGACACTGTGCAGGCCACTCCTAACAGCCTTGCTTTTGGTCAAACTACCATTTGGATTAATAGTAGCATTACACAGTAAGACTGGACACCCTTTGCTAAGGGCTTTAAAATAGCTGGCAAGTAGTGGCTGGTGGCAGTGAAAACTACCATATAGCTTGGGAAGAAGGCGGCATAGCTAGTAAACCTGTGCCAGCCCTTCCCAGGTGTGTGTGTGTGTTTGTGTTTGTGTGTATAAATGTGTGTGTGTGTCTGTGTGTATAAATCAAATCTCAAAGAGTGTGTTTCAGCTACATGGGCAGCAACACAAAGCACTGGTTGGACAGAGAGGGTGCTGGAGGTCTTGGCTTTGCCACTCACCTGAGATATCAACTCTTTAGCTGTGCCAGTGGGGAGTATTATTGGGGATCTGGAGAAAATGGGATAAACCAGCCCCAGACTGACTGTGGTCTCTGTGTGCACTTAAGGGAAATTGCACTTTACTCTGTGTGTACTTGTCACCTTCCCAGTGTGTATGTCCCTCACTGTTGCCACTGGTGAGGATTGAGGCTTCTTGATTACTGGAACAGCAGTAGGGCTTCACAGAGGGGTCCTGTAGTTTGATATAAGAGTTTTTTATTAATAGTAAGTTAGACATGGAGGAGTCCCAAGTCATTATCTTGTCTAATGAGTCTGTACATGAAATGTTTTTAAGAATACAGAGATGCTACCACCTTCAGTTGTCGAATACAGAGACACTACCACCTTCAGTTGCCCTTATCTAATGCAGTGGGCCTGAATGTGTGGTAGGCATTAAAACCCTGCAATGATGGAGTGCTGTCATTGACCTTGAACCAGATCTTTGTGACAATGCATGTATCAGCATTTTCTAGGGTAAGCCATGCTTCTAAGGAATGGTGTTTTGTTAAGGCTCCTAGCAATGAGCAGCAATTATGTTATCCGGATTCTGTTTTGTTATGTGGGAAGCTTTAGAATCCTGATGTTGCTTTAAAAAGGCAATATACTAGTGGACAAGGGTTTAACCAATATAGAAAAGCCTTAGCAGAAGAAGTGTAGGCCATCCCTGGAAAAGCAGTTAGGTCTATCTACCATCTCCTCCCAGGATGATATATACTGCACCCCCTTAGAATGACATCAGAAATTAAACCAGTTGTTGAAATCGATGATCTTTTGTTTGTAATGCAGCATCATTCTTGATCATGATAGAATGCTGCTCAAGGTTAGGGTCATACCTGCTTCAGAAACATCGTCCAAGACCTCCATCCTAACGCTCTTTATGGAGGCATGTCTCAAGTAATTTACACCTGTGTGTCACATGTGTACTTGTGTAATGGCTTGAGTGCATGCATGATGTGAAAAACCCTGGCACCTGATAAACAATTGACTGTGACCCGCTCTTTGCAATACCTGTGACTGGTGCATCATTGTGTCTCACTATGGAGTCACTTATGACTGGGAAATTAGAATGAATGGAGGTTTGCCTTACAGACTTTCAGGTTAAGTCAGTGAAACTCTTAGATGTATGTTTTGTGGTTGGTAGAGCCTGTGTTGTGTGTTTGTGATGATGACAAGTGTACTTGTTTCTTAGGTTACATTTATGAGATTTCTGTAGTTTAGGTAAGTTACTTTTAACAGCCTTAGCATATATAGGTCTATGTGTTTGATCTGAGGTATACATGATTGGTTTAGTAGTTTGTTGTATGGTACTGATAACCTAGATGTTATTATATAATGATGTTGTCTCCAGTAACATTATATAACTATACCTCTCACACATTGTATCTGTTTAAGTAGTAGGTGGTTGTCAGTAAATGTGAGACAATTGTTACATCGTCTCAGGAATCCCATTTAACCAAACTGGTGTCACAGACATTGGAAAGTACAAATCCATGGTTCCAAGTAATAACTAATGTGAGTTGAAAGGGGTTAGTGCTTATGAGGTGTTATATGTCTAGTAGAGGAGATAGTGCTGGTCTCAACACAGTTGCTCACAGCAAGGAACCCATGATCTTTAGCTCCTTATTTTACCAGAAGCAAAGGAGAAATATTAATTCCAAGTGAGTTCCTGTGAAGTAATATTAACCCAGATGTTAATGGGTTCAGTACATTTTCTATACTCTTCTCTTGGTAGATACTCTGGATAGAACCTTCAGCAGCTGGACGCAACAGAAATACAAGCTGCACAAAATCAAAAGTGCAGCCAGACCACTCAATGAAGTCTCATATACGCTGCCCAATCAGATGCCAGCAGGAAACAATGTCACACTGCCCCTTCCTTAGCAGGAACAAAGCAGTACCAGTAATCTCTAGTTGTCTCCTAAGAAGCAATTTTCAGGCTTTTCAGTGATTGCTAATTCTTAGGAAAGCTTGGAAGTAATGAGCCTCTGCTCCTTCTCTCACCAGGAGCAAACCAGAAGCACTAATCCCAAGCTGATTCCTTAGAAGCAGTTCCTAGGCTCTCCAGTGATTGGTAGTCTAGCCCCAGATGTTATAGATGTTAAAAGTAAGATGGAAAAATTGATTAATGCCCAAGCAAGTTGGATTGCAGATGCTGTCACGTTTTAATATGTTCACCAAGGCAGCATGTATTGCATGTGCTTTTGTTGTATACTGTGTACACCAAGGCTGTCTAGGCTGCATTTCCTACTATTGTATAAAGTGTAGATTGGAGCATTCTAGGTTTTATATGCCATTATTGCATAATGTGTGTACACCAAAGCAACCTGGGTGACACATGCTATTACTGTATACTATGCACATCAAGGCAGCCTTTGTTTCACAAGCTGTTCTTGTATAATGTGTACACTAATGCATTCTCAGTTGTACTTCCTGTTATTGTAATATATGTATACGAAGGCAGTCATGGTTGTAATTGCTGTTATTGCATTATGCGTACACCAAGGCATCCTGAGAGGCACATGCTGTTATTGCACAATATGTATACCAAGGTAATCTGAACTTGCTATTATTGTACAATAAGTGTGTGTATACCAAAGCAGTCAGGGTTGTACTTGATAATACTGTACAAGGTGTGGGTACACCAAGGCAGGCAGGGTTGTATTTGATATTACTGTACAAGTTGTGGGTATACCAAGGCAGGCAGGGTTGTACTTGATATTACTGTACAAGGTGTGGGTACACCAAGACAGGCAGGGTTGTGCTTGATATTACTGTAGAAGGTGTGTGTACACCAAGGCAGTCAGGGTTGTACTTCCTGTTATTGTATAATGTGTATGTAAATCAAGGCATCCTGGATGGCACATGCTATTACTGTACAATGTGTGTATACACCAAGGCAGTCAGGGTTGTACTTGCTGTTAGTGTATAATGCGTATGTACATCAAGGCATCCTGGATAGCACATCCTATTACTGTACAATGTGTTTGTACACCAAGGCAGTCAGGGTTGTACTGTCTGTTATTGTTTAATGCATACACCAAGGCAGCACAGGCTGCATGTTATGAATTCAATTATAGTGACACATTCAATTATACATTTACAATCAGCCATTTGACATGTCTAGGTGATATTATTGTGTATTTATATTTATATTAATAATGTAAAATCATCTTATATACAAGCTACAACACCCAGCTTAAAGCTTACATGATGGACAACACAGCTACACAAAAGGACAGCACAATATGATACTTGAGCTCTGTCTAGTACAGTTTCAAAGTTGTAATTTTTTTATATATTTACGAAACACTGTCCTAACTGTGATATTTCTTTAAATATTTTAATAACCAAGCAACTTGGAGAATATTGCCTTGTCTTTTATGATGGCTTACAAATGAATGCAATGCATTCAAATAACATGGGACGCATGGCTAGGCTTTAAAAGGCCCTTGTGGTCGTTAGCCTAGTAAACACCTATGAACCTATGAACAGTGCTGCTGATAGTGTATTTCAAGTTTGAACAGTTACTGAAATACTGTAAATTCCTTGCAAAACTTCAAAGAAGTTAGTATTGGCTATGCTTACTGTGGCTTATAAAATTCAGTCTGAGATGGAATCAAATGACTGCTGTCCCTGTAAAGACTTCACAGAGAAAAGCTAAGTTGTTTTTACTTCTTTAATAGTATTTACAGTTCTAGAGACAGGAACCATTTGTTTGCACTGTCTGTAACTTGATTTTGTTAAAAAGTGCAGAATGCATCCTTGCTTTATGCCATAGAGAGATGAAACCTTTACTGACACTAAATGATCTAGGTACAATTAGCAGCACATGCACTGGGAGAGTCAATCAGGAAGATTGGGAAATAGCTGGCATTCAGTTCACTCATCTCATGTGGAGAGTTTAATGCTACGGGTTATAGCTCAGCCTTTCCCAGTAGATACCAGTAAATACGTTTAAGCTGAAAGACAAACTACATTCTCATTAACAAGGGGAACTTAAGCAGGCAGTCATCAGATGAGGTGATTTGTCTGACATCACACCATGCCCTGTACTGATTAGAACTTCATATTTAGAAAATCCTCACTCGTATTAGCTGTGTGTATGATGCCCTGTACTGACTGTTGCCTCTGAATGGAGGGACAGTAATATAGTAAGCAGAGGCCATTAAGATAAGTTATCCTTGGAGAAGAAGAGGCCACCTTTAAAGTGTTATGGTCGAATTTCATTAACTCCCTCCAGATAAGGAAAAATAATAGGTCTATGGATGTTAAAAGTAGAGATCAGGGGCAGGAGGAATTTTTGGGACCACAAAGGCATGGAATATAGTCATTTTTCTTCTACAGGATTTTAGAAGCAACTTTCCAGAACTGCTGCAGAAGCAGGATTTAGCATGCACAACAGAAATTTGTGTTGCACTTGCCACTGTTGTTTAACGTGTCCACTAACACAGTTTGTGTTGTACATGTCAGGGATGTTTAATGGCAACAATAAGGCAGCTTATGTTATGTCAATGTTGTTTAATATGAACACTGAAGAAGTCTGTGTTCAACAGGCAATTTTTGTTTAATGTAAGATTTTCAGTTTGACTTGTATATTATAGACATCAGCTGTAATTAGTACTGGGCAACTTTGCTCCTGGGTGGAATTACGATTGTTCTAATAGTGACTGGCAATAATATCAAAAGTGATTGTTTTTCTTTTTCCTTTTCTTTCCTTTTTTCAGTTCTGCTTTTCCCCCTTTCCCAGAAATGGACTGATCACAGTTCTTATATATATATAGAGTAGGAGGCATGAAGGATTGTCTCCCACATCTCTACAATAAATAAAAATACAAAAAAGGTTAATTTTCTAAATTATAGTCAATCACTACAAGAGTGATTGCAATTGTGTAGTCTGATGTTGGTTGGGAGGGTGGCCTAATGGTTAAGGTGTTTGCCTTACAAACACAAGGTGCAGGGTTTGAGTCTCACAAGGGATAATTGGCTAGGCTTAAAATGGCTCACAAGGGCAGTTAGCTTAGTACTAACCTATGAACCTATGAATAATAGCAGAAGTGCAAAAGGTGCAGTGGTTCCTAATTTCATCAAGGACTGAATATTCCATGAAATTATCATTTTACTGCAAGATTCTGAATTTTTGACACATTCTCTCTGATTTACTTACTTAAAGGACTGTTAAGACTTCCATTGAATTTAGTACTCTGCTGGGTATTAGTACAGAGGATTAAGGCAGTGAGCTGTTATTGAGCTACCTCCTGTATTCCAAGGTTTGATTCTTCTAGCCTCCATTTGCATTCTTTGTGACTCTGAGCAAGTCACTTAATGAGGCCATACTCTAGGATGGTTTCAAAAATTGGGCCAAGCTTCCCATGGGCTGCCTGTCCGGTAACAGACTGTGAGCCTAGGTACAAAGAATGTTATGCTACCTCTTTTTTCCTTATTGTCATTGTAGTGCATGTAAACTGTTTCATAGAAACAGACAGATTTGTTTTCTGTATGAAATTAGTGGTATGTTTTCTTTTTAGTTATTTTATCCCTGCTGCCTGCCAGGCATCATCTCACCTGCAATTATCTGGACCATCTGTTCCTCTGTTGAACAAGTGTCAGTCATTAGAAGCTTTCAGCCATTCAGGGTTTTCTTACATTTTACTGCTAACCTCTCTCCTGGTGGTTGATGTGCAAGCTAAACAGATGCAAGGGCCAGTGATACCTTCCCCTACAGGCGTACATGTTCCTGTACATGACTCTTGAAAGCTGCATTGCAAACCTGGTGCAGCAGGGCCAAAAATAAAATCCCTGTATATCTGCTGCATGCCTTGCATCTTTTTCTGTAGGAAGACTAAATCGGCAGCCTCCTGTCAGGGAGGGGTAAACCAGCATCAGCCACTCACTCCCATCCCCACTTGGCTATTCCAATCCATAAACCACTAATCAATATCAGATTATCTGGACTATAGCCAGGGCTTAATCCCACTACTCGAGCTGGGCCTAAATGAATGGTATAGTTAGCCACCTGAGAAGCTGTTAAATTGTTTCCTAATTTTACACAGCTAGCTGTTACTATTTTAAGAATGTATAACTGATGTTAGGCACAGTACTAAAGGGGCATGTTACTTTTCATTTCATTAAATATGTAACTACATTGAGCAAAATATCATAAAGGCTCATGTGGGATAAAAAGAAACCTTGTAAAATCTGCTCAGGAAATGTTCATTGTAAAAAGCTCATGAGTGGTATAAATAAACTCACAGAAATAAGTGTTGACTAATATCTGTGCTGTAAACAAAACAAATAAATTGTTAATGTTTCTTTCATGTAAGTCTTCACTGTATATAGCAATGTTCTCTCTTTGTTAACAGTGAACCTAGATAATATGTATGCCTCAAAAACTATGAAAGATTGCCTATGTTATCAAATCTAGTTGCCTATTAATTGGAATGTGACTGAGAAGGCTCCTTGGACCTGCTCACCTGTTCAGTAAACAAAGAATAGTAAATAGGTGTAATAGTAAGACATGATTTTACCTATAAAGTCTAGGTATGTTTTTACTTAAGATCATAGACAAACATGTGCTCAAAGAGCTAAGTCTTATGCCCAAGAAACAAGGAATCTATTACTTTTATATGTGTATCATTTTCTCTGGTGAGGAATTTTCCTGAGGTGAGGTACTGATGTATACCTACTAAATATGATGTGGTAGCTGGGCTGTCTGTGTGGTAGACAATCACCTCCTCACAGTTTCCGAACTCTTCCTGCCTGGTGTATAAACTGTCATGCTTGCTGGTACACAGCAAGTACTTGTCTGACACATCACATCCCTCCCCCAAGAGAGAAGAGCAAGCAGGCACTATCACTTCACCCCCCCCCCCCCCCATTGTCAACTCCACCATCCCTGGCGCTGCTAACTGAACGCTGATTGTCTGGGTCATAATCAGGGCTTCAGCCCTCTATGCCACATAATCAAAACTAACAGTGTACTTGTGTCATTAGGTCTTTAAATACAGTCTGCACTAACTGTCAGCAGTGCTGTCCAGATCGGCTTTCTTAAGTCCAAATGATATGCTTTCTCCGTGTCTAGGAATGTCCATCTGGAGTCTGTCCTCATCTCCAGGTTCTTCTTCACTACCTCTCTCACTGCAAACATTGGATCAATTGTACTACATCCTGATCTTAATCTGAAGTGCTCATCTCCCATGTTCTACTTCTGTGTGTATTTATTTATCAACCACATTCTCCAGCACATTCATGCAGTGTTACAGGAGTCTGATACTTCTGTACTGACTGCAGTTGTGAATACCTCCTTTATTTTTTGTGCACTGACACGAGTCTCCAGTCATCTGGGATATGCTTCTCTCTATCCATACCACTATGAGTACCACCAGGAACCATTTCTGCCCTGATACACCCAATATCTTGCCCACATCTGCTGAGTCTGCGTCTGATCCTGCTGCACTCACTGAGTTTATTTTCCTTAGTGCTGCTGTTCTTTTAGGGTCAGTAATGCAACCCTTGTCTTTTTTTTTTTTTCCTTTTCATTCAGAATCTTCTTGAAGTATTCCTTCAATCTGCCCTTGAGGTCAACTGGACTGATAAATAGATTACAAATGGCGTCTGCTGACTATCTTCTTTATCTTTCATTTGTTGCCTTGTAAACAGATAGAGTTATTTTGAGCCTTCTGCTAAGTTACTTTGCAGAAGTTGGTTGGGTTTTTCCTGATACATTCTTCTTTGCCATTGCAACTGCTCTGTTAGCCAGTATTTCTTCTTAGCCTGGTCCATTTTTTTCTTTCCTATTTTCTTCCTACACTCCTTTGTTTTGATAACTTTGGACTTCTGCATTCCACCAGCAGCTTTCCTTGTGCACCTTATTTCCACACCTGGCTTGACCACAGATATGTTGTATCATCTTCACACATGCTGTTTTCAGAAACTGCCATTCATTGTCTCCTCCACCTCTTTTCTCTTCTTCCTGAGGTGCTAGACCCCATAGCGTTTCCTTGAGCTCCTGTGCTTTTGCTCTACTCTACTTTCAGGTCTTTGGCCTAGTCTCTGTTGATCTTAAAGCCTTCTATGACCACTGCAGGAGCTCATGGTCATCAGTAGTTTATGTGGGGAGGGGGATAACTCTTTCAGTAGTCATGTCTTTGCAGTCTCTGATTTGACACCAGTGCCCTTTCCTTAATAGGATTAAGTCAACTTGAGCTGCATGCGGGCCACTGTTGCACGTTATCTTGTGATGGTCTCTCTTAGTGCAATATCTATTGCCACCATTAAGCAACTGTCCAGATGGAAGTCACCAAGTAAACCTCATATCCTATTTAGTCTGTCCCAATATGAATATTTAGCTCACACATTATCAAGACCATCTCTCTCTCTGTCCTGCTTTATCAAGGAGGTTCTGCAACTACTGCCTGAATGCCCTTTTTTCCTTATTCTCATAGCTCTGCTATGGAACACAATGTAAGACAAGGAAGACTGGTCTATATCTACAATGGAGTCAAATTGCCATGAGTCTGTCACTAATTCTGACACATCCCTCACTATCTTCAGAAGACTCTTACCACAATTCACATACACTTTGTATTTTGCCCTCCTCCTAAGTAGTACAGTAAGGATCCCAGGCTAATAAACTGTTGTACTGCCTTCCATCTTGTGTTCCAGATACACAGAGTATCCATTCTCCTTCTTACTATCAAGTTATCCACTTCCAACCTGCATACCATCAGTGAGCATATATTCAGTGTAGCAATCTTTAATTAATTGTTTACAGCTTGACTGGATTTATATCTAGCTTTCATCCAACAAAGGTATCCTGATAAATCCAGTCTGGGCAGGTGGACACCATTTGGCAAGATGCTTACTGACCCAGGGCCTCTGGACTTTCTATTAGTTACATACTGGCCAATAGGGACAGGCAGATCCCGCCTATCAATGGCATTGATCCCTATTGTAGGTCAGGTTCTCAAACCACTAAGCTCCAGTGAGTATGTATGCCCATTCTGGTTACGTTAGTCAACATGAGCTTATCATTTAGAGGCAGTTTTTACATGACCAAGTGGCTAGATGTGATGCTGCATGCAGCCTGTGGTCTAAATTATTCTATCTAGAGGATGCAGCACACCACAGTTGATGCTTAAAACCGTTGTTTCACATAGTACCATCTAATGTCTGTGGTGATTCCCATGACTTTGGTTATTTTGGGGTGCATTCTCTTGGTAGACATCTCATAATTAATTAGGATAGCTAGGTATAAAAAAAAACAAAATCCGTTTAACAACAAGACAGGCAAACAATATCAGAAGCTCCAAAAGTCAAGATAAAAACTATTTATAGTATGGAAGGACTTTTGCAATGATCAACATTGCTTCATCAGACATAAAAACACAATACTGAAAAGACATATATATATATATATATATATATATATATATATATATATATATAAATCAAGTTAGAAACAATTAACCAATCAAAGTGTACAAAATTCCCTCCAAATCAACCCATTAAAACAAAATTGTTCTTATTGATTCTGTTAAAGCAGCAGCAGCACCCTATAGGGCAAATATAGTTACAAGACATATCACTTTAGTTTCTTAGACTTCAAAACGGGTCTTGTGTACAGAATCATTCAACCCATGCCCCAGATGTGTTCCTAACCTTAAAATCCACTTCAGCTCTACACTTTCTGACCTGTTAACAAAATCCCCCAACCTGTCACTTTCAACTAAAACATGCAAAACCTGGAAAACCAAAACATGCTCACTTCCTGCTTGTAGGGTATGCTTAGCTAGGACACTATATTCAAAACATTTCTGGGTACAATAGTTGTGATCTCTGATGCATTCCCTTAGACGGCGGTTAGTTTTACCAACACAAAATTTGAAACAGGTTTTACAATGGGCAACATAGTTAACATTGTTGGTGTTACAGTCTGCTACCACCCTCAGAGGCCATAAAAAGCCAGTCTCTGGGTGCCTAAAAAAGCGTACCCTACAAGCAGGAAGTGAGCATGTTTTTGTTTTTCAGGTTTTGCATGTTTTAGTTATTTTTATGTCTGATGAAGCAATGTTGATCATTGCGAAAGTGCTTACATAGAATAAATAGTTTTTATCTTGACTTTTGGAGCTTCTGATATTGTTTGCCTTGTTGTTACACGAATTTTGGGGGGTTTTATACTTAGTTTTTATCCGTGGACTTCATCACTGGTGTGGGTCAGTTTTGTCTTAATTAGGATAGCTAGGTTTAAATCTGGTATCTTCCATCCTTGAAGCAGAAACACCCAGCGTGTTTTGGGCAGTGAGATGAACCCCACTCAGACATGAAGAGAACATGAAAACTCCACACAAACAGTGACCTGAGGTTAGAATCAAAACCTGGTCTCTGTCTCTGTAATGATAAGTTTGAGTTTACATGTGGCCCACTGCAAAAGGAAACTATGTGTTTTACATTTTTACATTTGTGATGGATTGTTATTCTTGGAGTTTTTGGGTCAGTTACTTGCTCAGTCAACATTCTAGTGTCGATAAAGGGAGTCTCGGTGTAAAGCAATGTTAACAATTGATGAAATGTGCTATGATTCCAAAATATGAATAAATTTATGCTTTGCGTGACTTTTAAACATTCGCAAGAGTACATTGAAAAAGGGTAGATACTTTGGCTTTATTGGAATACGTTTAGAGCTACAGAGACATACTGGAATTTTATAACTGCAGTCACCAACCTCTGAAAATAATTATTTGGAATACTCTAGGAAAACTATGTATGAAGATGAGGTAAAAAAATATTAGGACAGCAACACCTTGAGGCTTTTACTGAACTGTGAGTTTAGTACTATAAAATGAATTATAATACAGCAATATTATTTTACAGAAACCAACAAAGCAAAGTAACAGAAAACATGTGAATAATTTAACTATGATACAATGATTTCTGTGTTATATGACACACAAGATGGACAACTGCATACAGAAAGTATCTAATACAGAGCATCCGAATACTGACCTCCATCTTTGCAGGGCATAAATACGAGGTATACCAAACAACAATACCCATGGGAAGGAAAGCTCAGTTGTGATTAATTTAAATGGGTCCCTATCACTTCAGCGAAACATCAGTTCATCGAATGGCATTTTCAGTGCAATTACATTATACTTGCCGTTTGTCGAACTCTTCATACTGAGATCGCAGTACAGTGAGGATCAGGAAAGTTGCTCTTTTCCCCACTGTAGCGTGATCGTGGAGTTGGTATATATAATTAGCAGGGGATGTGGGAAGTGCAGCCCCCACGAGGGGAATTCAATGGACTGCATTTCAGATGAAATGCCGTTCACTGAAGTGACGGTTCACTGAAATGATATAGACCCATTTAAAGAATAGTAGACTTAGAATTATGTTGGAATCATGCCTGCAGACCACAGAAGTGGGTCAGTAAGCAAAAGCTTTGACTTACAATTCACATTAGTGTTCAAACTACAAGAAGGGTTAATGAATAAAGAAATAAGATGTAATTTTTAAGTTTGTTCTTGGTTTCAAGGGGAATGTGTTGATGTTTTCGTTGTATTCTTAGTTTTACTGACTTCATAAACCTTGGCAGATTTGTAGGTGCAGTAAATACCGCTGATAACTATTTTTACATTTAGATGCACAGCACTGAGAAATTGTTAAGTTGTGTTTATGACCCACAGGTCCATAAACAATGCCTAATGTACTACATGCTGTAAGCAATATATTGGCTTTGGCTGCACTCTTTGACCTTGACTGCATAAAATAAAATCAAAGTAATCAAGTATATCATGCCATAAAAAGGAACCTCTTTGTCATAATTTAGTTTATATCAAACAAGTTGATAAGGCCAGGAAAAAAAAAAAGCTAAGAAAAAATTGCAAGCAAATCTGCCAGCCATGCTGATCACATGATTGTTTGTTGGTATGAGACAGGCATGCATAACAAGTTTAGCTAAAAATTAAATATAGCCCAGTATTGCAAGGTTAAAACTATATCACAAGGCCAGCATGCCATGAGTTATGCAGTGACAGAACCTGTAGAAAGCCATCAGTACAGGTTCTTTTAAAGCACTCTTGAGGAACATTAATTGATTTAATGTCAGCTTCAGTGCAGTATTTGTTAATGAGCCAAAAGAAATGGAGATTGCACTCTTAGGGATTTAGCCAGAATTTTTGGAATTATACATCAACTTTCAAAATGCCCCTCCCTTTTCACACCAACCCCAGGGGTAACCTCCCTAACCCACACACTGCAGAATCGTATTTCTGGATACATGTCTTTTAAGTACTGAAATAAAAAATAGCACAACTTGCTTAAGCCAAAAGCCCCATATAATACTATCTATGACTTTATAAAATAACATCATGGTAATTATACCTGGGATTATTTTAAATGTAAATTGCAGCACATCCCATTGCAAAAAAATAAATAAAATATTTTTTTAAAAATTTCAAGCCATGACATAGAAAATGATTAGTTACATTACAGTCCACCAAAATATGTTAGATAACTACACATTCCATTACATTCAGATCTCCAAGTAACCAGCTGATTACACTTGTGACTACAGACAAATTAATACTTGTATGGAACTGGAGGAGTATTTAAAATAATGTTGCCTTTTTATCTGTGATGTTTTGGGTAATAGCTGGAAAAATGTGGGTCTTTGGTGACTAGAGACTCATCCTTCAACAGTCTGAGGCTGGAATGAAACTATTGGAGAGATATAGTTCAGCAAATAACTTCATCATCAAGAATAGCATTATTTTGTTTTGAAAAAAAAAATGTTTTGAAAAAAAAAAGAATAGCATTCTTTTATTTCCAATGTGGTAGTTAAATTGTAAACTCTTTAATACTGGCAACAACCTGTTTTCATTTTGCCATCAGTGTAAAGGATTCTTTTTACATTTTAGGAATAATTCAGAATGTATGCAGCAACTCATGGTGATGCTCTTCAGAAGCTTTCAAAAGTGTTGTACATAAAAGCATGCTTGAATTATCAAACAGACAGCATTAAAAAATGATCAGGGACATATATTATGAGAGATGCCAGCAAGCAAAAATTAATGGGAAACCTACTGTTTGTCAACAAGTAGTTGACTGATGTGCTAAACAATGTTGCTGGAAGATTATTAACATCTTGTAATGGTGGTTTGATATGCAGAATTGCGAGATGCTGGGTGCTTCTCTTTAATTAGTTTTTGCATCTTTAAGTTTGTTTGATATTGGAGTTAGTGTGCATATAATGTATATATAAAATTCAAAAACAGAAGTTACATGCTTCTCACGTGAACAGAATGAAGAATGCAGTGCAACAAAAAACTCCAGCACCAAGCATATAATTCAAAGGCTGATTTATTAACTCTATCAAAGCGAGAAAGATACAAACCACAGTTTCAGTGTGAAAACAGCCATGTCAGTATAAAAGCTGAAAAATCTGTTACTTGATCACACCTTAAATACATGCAGATCATGAGACAAACCAGAAGTTGTAAAGAACATAACTATTCCACCAAAAGCATCAATGCCATGACAAACGCAATGATATGCCAAAAATTAAACCACAAACTAAATTGTAACTCAGTTCATAAATCATTAAATATAACTTCTCATGGCAAACTGTAGGAATCTTCCATGTGATTTTTTTTAAATACTTTATTTAATCCTGATGAATAAAGTGCACCCAAATTACTAATCCAAAATTATCTTTGTAACTGAGTATATGTTGCCATTGATATTTATGAATTCTATTGGCATTAACCCTGTCAATAGCAATACAAAGAAAACATGCAGACATATGTACTAAAGAATGTATGTAAAAGGCTATCCCCGGGATTCATGAAGCTCGGCGCAAGGCTGGCGTAAGGTCTGCGCCGGCGGTGCAGTGAATAGCCGGCGCAGTAGCGCCATATGCATATTAATGAGAGTGCACCGCAACCACAGACACGTGCGTAGTGTACGTGAGCGAGCCCAGGTAGGATGCGTCTGGAGGAAATCCTAAGCCGGCATGAGGTGAGCAACCTAATGTGCTGACAGCCACGGTCCGCCCATAATAGTAATGGCAGCAGCCAGGTCCCGTGCAGAATGAAACGCACGTAGAGTATGCAACATAGTACCCGTCCCAAATAAACGGAGAAGCAAATACAAGCCACGAAGGCTTAAGTGTACCCGTCCAAGGAGCAAAGGATACGCATAAGACCGCGTTTGTCCCGCAATGCACCGTCAGTGGTTACACTCAGAGAAGGTGTACAGCAGCATGTCAGCGGGCCGCACCGACATAGGAGCAGCGACTAAGGTCACCACCTGTCCCACTCTGGGTGGGGCAGTCTCTCTATGGGCAGTTGTGTCCCGAAAAAATGTATTAAAAATGGCAAATGTGCTAAGATTGTAGGACATAATGATATCCCGTATTTAATGTAATGGTAGCATGAATTGGTTATTTCTGTAACTGAAATACCTAAATGTCACAAGAAACAGAATAAGCAAGCAAACTGCCACAACAATAAGCTTTTATTTAGGCAAACAAGTGAAGTTCTATGCTATATAGTGACCGTGTGTGTGTCGGCCTGTAAAGTCAGATGTGAGTCCCGGAAATATCCCAGCTTGGAAACTGGAAAAGGTGGCAACCCCAGTAGCGACATGGGCATGGTCACCAGGGTTACCAGCTGTCCCAATGTGCCATGGACAGTCCCTGATTGGACAGTTGTGTCCCTGCAACAATCGGAAAATGGAAAATGACCTCAGATCCCCTGCCAAAAATATTCCCGCAATATACATGTAATAGTAGTATAAAACATATACATTTGTATATGAAACACATACATGGCATAAGAAAATGAATAAGGAACCCAAATGCTTACAGAATAAGCTTATAGTATGACAAACAAGTGAAGTTCTGTCAACTGCACTTGCCGTGGGTATGTGTAGTCCTGCAAATTCCGAAGTTTCCACATAACATGCCCCACTATGGGCATTGGAAAAGGTGCCAACCATAATGGTCACAAGCAGTAGTGAGAGTACATAGCCGGGTAGCTGTGTCGACATAACAACAGTAAGGAATCAAGATACCTTAAACACAGGCAAACATGTGCATAGCAACATATCCCACACCCAGCAACGTCTCTGTCGCATACACTGGATGGCGTATGTTGAAGTGTAATATCCAGAAGCAGAACCCATGCATTCAGATGTAATACACAATAGCCTCATTGTACATGTCAGTCCCACCCATGTACACCTGTGCACCCTAACCTGCTAGCATCCGTGTGCAGCTATACACCCACACACAATGTGCATACCTGAAATGTGGTAAGATGTTTGTGTTAGGCAATGCCACGCGGGCAAATACGTACCCCACATGTCACCAACCCACATCAGGTACAGATATGTAAATGGCTGCATGTGAATGTGTCTGCAGAATGTGTACATCCCGCATGTGGTATGTACCCGTCGAAACCATATAGGTTTGCATATGACACGGTGCACATAACTGTACACATGTGGACAAGTCGGGTTGTTGAACCACCGCATCGATGATTAGCTATGCAGTGAAGTCGATCACATATAGCGGAACACGTGCCTACCAAACAGGACGTCCTAACAGGGTGCTACAGGCAAAGAAGGGGAAGGTGGGACATCACATGTGGTGAGTAGCGTTGCGGACGCCAAATACACACGGTCAAGGTAAAGGACGGAACAACATGCATATGGCGGATGGATGTTGTTCAAAAATATATATAGAAACACATATGAAGTGCCAGTTTAGACTCGAAATACTATATAATGCATTGAATTGTACCGTACAATATGGCAGTAGAACTAAGCCTGCATGTAATTAGTGAAGCTAAGCTGTAGTGTGATGGAATTCTGATCCTGGCAGTAACCAGTACAGCAGGCTTATGTCTGTCAGCATTAATTATCTGCTGGGTTACAGAACAATAAATGTATGTACATGCATAACATCACCCCTTCGCCTGAGGAGGATGGCCTTGTGAGCTCTATCGAAGATAACAGTACAACTCCTTACCAGAGAGACAAAGCAACGTATTAAGAAATTAACTGACTACTGTATCGGAACAGTTTAGGGTCCTTGAAACAGCTACAATCACAGAAGGACACTGTAATTGACAAGGTGCCTTGCAAGGCTGTGTTATTCTCATGGGAAAACATTTTAAAAGCACGACCCCAGCACCCACGTATGTATAGACTATTGTGGACCATAGTGATGGAAATGCCCTGTGACCGACCACGTCAGTAAGGTGGGCAAAAGCTGATTGTAAACACTATATAAAGAAACTGCTTACTGTATAGAGTCAGACAAAACTCTCATACTTGGACTGTATATTATTTAGCCTGCCTGTGTACACTACTAAAACTTTCTGAACCCGAGCCTCCTGTGTTATTGACTGTCACTTAGAAAAGCCTACTGATAACTACAGTCTGGTTTTAACAACTTATTTGACATTGTGATCCTTGTAATCCGGAATTCCCTTGGTAAGCTACAGGTCAGAGTGCATGGCTGGTTAGACATCTACGCAGGAGAATTTGCCTAAATGGTTCTTCTTGAATGAAAAGACCTCCGACTGAATTGTTGTGTGTAAAGAGGCTGTTTACTGTCTGATCTGCGGCTGAAAAGCGGAAAACTGGATCCCAAGAAGAAATCGTGCAGCCTTAAACAGGAGGCTCAGGTAAGGAGTGTTTGCCTCTTTGTCTCTATTGTAGATCAGGGACCAGACTACATTGTGTTTCTGTTAACAGTTGTGATAGCGGTCAAGACCTATCCAAATACTGTTAAATCTGAACATAGGTCAGGGAACACACAGCAGAGTAAATAGTCATTGTAGACACTACAGTGGATACAGGGAAGGAGACACCACGTGGTATGAGAGAAGGGTACGTAGCAGTCGTGTAGAGGATATGGGAGATTATTGAAGAAACAGATCATGTGATCCGCGTTTGATGGGTGACGTGAAGTATATGCAATCGCAGAGAGCACATAATGTGAGTTATCCAGCAAAATGGGGTAATAAATATGACATTGATGGTATATTACACAAAATATCGTTACTGAAACATTGTAATCCCTGAAAATGTGATGCACATGTTCTAGGGTAAACACCTGTTCCACCCTGAGAGGGACAGTCCCTCTTTGGCCAGTTGTGTCCTGCAAACAAACCGAACAAATGGCAAATGTCCTGATATCTCAGGACAAACATTTCCCAGATATCTTTCAAAATGGTAGCATAAAACAGTAATTTTGTATCTGGAACAACAAAATATCATAATAAACAGAATAAGCAACTGAAATGCTATAACAATTGGTCGCTCTCCTGGCAAAAAGTGAAATCCTGTCCTATGTACTGGCCGTGGGTATGCTTTTCCTTGGAAAATTACACGTTCCGAACACTAATGTCCCACATTGTGCATTTGAAAAGGTGGCAGCCCTAAGATGTGCAGGCGACAAAACAGCGACAATTGGGTATCCGTCATGCACATAGGTGGATTGAGGTAGTGAACCGAAGGGAACAGAACACTACAAATGGCAAAGCATCATACGTACACAGAGAAGATCATAATACAGTAGTACCGATAGCCCCCCCCCCACAACCCCCTACCACCGCCGATACCACATCCAGGATATGAAGCGGGAGGGCAGGCTAGTCCCCACACGTTATCCTGTGGCAACAGAGGTAGCACAACGACCAAATGTAACAGAAGCTATTGTAACCACATCCCGAACTCGTAACATACCTAGGGACACCCGAGTAACAAGACAGTCACTAGAACAGAGTGAGGATATCTGACAATTAATTGAAGTACCGAACCCTCATGCAGGACAGGAAGGCCAGGACCCAACCCCCGTAGTGTATAGACCGTGGACACCAGAAGATATCTGTAAAGTCACAGAGGGAATTCCCCATCTACAAAGTAATCGCGATTCACCATGCAATACCCCTGTATCTTCTGATCGGAAAACAAAGGGGGAATGGTGGATGGTACAGTATGTACAAGCTGTAAATCATGTAATAATACTTAGGGTAGCGATGGTGCCAGACCCACACACTATATTCAATGCTATGAACACGCCACAGAAGTATCTTACCATGGTACATATAAGCTATGCTTCCTTTGCAATACCTATACATCCAGATAGTCCGTATTGCTTTGCATGTACATTCAGGGTAACAGATACAGCCATACCCGGCTATCGCGGGATACTGTGAAAGTACAACGATATTCCCACAGGAGATGGCTAGCTACATTCCAGTGTTAACTCCACCCGGGGCCAGTCAAGTTCTACTTTATGTGGATGATATTCTGCTTGCGGCCCCTACCCAGCAGCAATGTATGGAAGATACAATAGCATTATTGAGATATTCAGCAGAACAGGGACATAAAGTAAGCAAGCATAAATTGCAACTACAGAGAATACGGGTCAAGTACCTGGGATATGTGGTATCCAAGTAGGGTAGAACATCACATGACGATAGGAAGGTAGCAATTTCATAAGCACCCAAGCCAACTAACAAGAAGGGAATGAAGTCCTGTCTGGGCCGACTAACATTTGTCAAAGCTGGTTACCAAACAATGCTTTGGAATCCGCTGTATTGTCTGCCTTAATCTTTAATACACCTATGGCAGCACAACACATACTACACTGGATTACAGTAGCAGAAACAGTTTTCTGCAGACTAGAACGATTGATAGCTTCAACATCTGTAGTAGGTCTCCTGAATAATCATAACACATGTTGTCAGACTGTAGATTGTAAGCGGAGATATATGACGTCAGTCTTGATGCAACAGCATGGAAGTAAGCAACGCTACATAGCTTACTACTCATTGCAGTTGGACACTGTGGCATGGTCAGTGCCACATTGTGTACAGGCAGTTGTTGTAGCACCCATGGCAGTACAGGCCCCGGCCTTAATGTTACTAGACCACCCTCTCACTGTGAGAATGTCTCATGCAATTGCGATCAGTCTGCTGCAAGAAAAGATAGCATTCCTGACCCGTGCTAGACATTTGTCTTGTTTGACCATACCACTGAGTCAACCTCATATGGTGATTGAACGTTGTACAACATGAAACCTATCAACGTCGCGTCCGACACCTGTGTATGGCACACCACACAGTTGCCTATACAAAATGGATTAAATAACTACACACAGACATGATATCACTGATATACCCTTAGATGATGCAGAGGTGACAGTTAATGTGTACGGATCATGTAGACAGAGTCCTACAGGAACGAATCAAGTAGGTTATGCAGTAGTTATTGATAATGAGATTGTAGACGCCCAAACCCTGCAGCATAACGTGTCTGCTCAAGCAGCAGAATAGATAGCTTTAACACGTGCTTGTACTGTAGCGGAAAACTGATGTGTGGACATATGTCCCGATAGTCAGTATGTTGTCTGTACAGTGCATGTTTATGAGCAGCAGTGGAAGAATAGGGGAATGATAACATCCACCGGTAAACCGATTAATCATGCGCAATTGATCTTGAATGCATTAGACTCCATTCAGTTACCCACTAAAGTAGGTAATTGTAAATGTGCAGGTCATAGAAAGCAACAGGATAACAGTAGGAAAGGTAAGGCATGAGCTCATGCATCTGCAAAACAAGCAGCCTCACAGTTGGAAAGTGTTTGTGTGAATGAGGAATGACAAACCTCAGACAGTTTAGATGTAGAAATTTTACAAACAATGCAAACATCAACTACGAAAGCAGAAAAGCCGACGTGGGTATGACGAGGAGCAATCCTTGAACACGGACTGCACATATCCACAGTGATAAAGCCAATATTAACGTCTAATGTATTCAGATATGCGGCTTTGTGGAGCCATGGGTAGAGACATGTCTCAACAGCGGCGAAGGTACATTTGGTTAACAGAATAGCCCTAACATACGGAATTACGAACCACATACAAACATCATGAGCAGCGTGTCACATTTGCAGTAGATATCATGCACAGGGAGCATTTAAACCGAAGGGAGTGAGTTTACCTACACCACCATAACCGTTCCGTACTATTTGTATGGAGTTCATACATCTGAATAAATGTGAAGGGAACAAATACTGTTTAGTGATTACACATATATATAATCAAAATGGGTAGAAGCATTCCAACCATGAATCCGGATGCAGCAGCAGTGGCAAAGGTGCCAGTAAAATAAAGTATCCCTAGATCTGGCATGCTGTAAAGAAGCTACAGTGACAATAGAACACATGTAGTGAACCAGACAATCACGCAACCTGGGGATTATTTTGTATTTCCATGAATGTAAATTGCATGTACAACCCACAGTCAGCATGACTGCTGGCGCCGTAAAATGGGATCCCGAGAAATAAGTAGAGGAGGTTTGTGGGTGACATCCAGACGAGTTACATGTGCTGTCTACCTCTAGCATTGCTGAGCATGACAACAGTTCCAAATGTAAAGTGCTGCACCCACTTCGAAGTAGTATGTGGAATGGCATATCATGTGCCAGAGTGGAAAGCTGTCATGCCTGCAGAGCCGGAGGTCGATGGCTCATTAGCAGGTGACATGAGAGGATTGTTAACCAATAACACTGTTCTTCAGTTAAAGTCTTTTACAGATAAAGAGCAAACGAAGACGGACGCATAGCTGACACCAGTATCCTGTGTGTATGTCACTGTTATCCAAAGAACATTATTGGCAAGTGGAAAGTGTGAAGGTCTGTACCAGGTACTGTTGGCAACGCCTACTGCAGTAAAGTTTGCAGAGAGGTCGTCCTGGGTCCACCTCACATTTTTCAAACCGGTAAAGGATATCAAGTCTGATTGACATCTTGTAGCTGATATGCCATAGAGCCTGAATCACCCGGGCAAGACTGTATAACAACACAAACCAACCCCAAAGACATTTTGTTTGCTGTCCTAATGATTATACACCTATTAACCATGTTTGTGTTCACTTTACATTTGCTGGGACCTTACCTGCATATAACTACACGGATACAAATACTGATACGTGATGAACTGGCCACAGAGTGTCTTCCACACTTCAACAAATACCTAGGCATGACGTGTGTGCATATACAGACTATGAACACTTTAAATTGCTGTGTTTGTACTGCCATACCTACATCATATGGAGGACTTCCGATGCATGTTGTCCCCTTGGGGATAGATTGAGACTTGTGAATATTTACACTTTGATACAGGTTCTGTGAGATCACAGGACAACGTGGCACTGTACTTACCTGTTACACAAAAGGAATTGTATGTTATCATAAACATGATACAGTTTCAGTTGGTGGGAGTATTTGTAACATAACTGTGTCTTACGAATGTCATATAACAGCCAAAGATCACAGTACTACTTGTAGCACCATTCATTATTTGTATTGAAACATCATGAGAACAATGTGGAAGGATGTGCAGAAACATCCTGAATTGTATAAACAGTCCTCTGTTAGAGACAGGAAAATGTTACATGCAGAGGTAACCCGCATCAGTAGTAAAGTAGAATATTGTTATGTTGTTTGTGGGAAAAAGCATATCAATGGTTACCTGGGAATTGGTCCGCAGTTGTTATTTGGGTTATCTGGCTCCAGTCACATGACATACTGCACAATTGCCTCTGGGTGCGAAACGAACTATAACACATATAGCTCGAAGAACTGGGAACACAGTCGAGAAACCTACTAATCCAGTGGGTGAAATGGAAGCTGTTCTGACATTCCAGTCTTCTGCAAGAGATAAAGGAATATCGATTCATATGGACTTGAGTGACAGCGCCATAACCTGGGCTGGAACACTCCCAGCTTGTGGAGTAGTGAAATCAATCAGGGAACAGAGGAAGTTATCAAAACCTGTCGGAGGAATGATGAATGTGACTTTCCGCTCTTGAACTTGTGACTGATGAACTGGATGCAATGAGAACTGTTGTGTCACAAAATGTAATAGCGCACGACTGCACCGTGGCGAGAATTGGTACGCGCTTATTAAAGAAGATCGCTGTGTCCAACTACCACATGAAAAGACCAAAATCAACGCCCACCTAGAGGTAATACAGCAGGTGTCATCCATGGCGGAACCAGGCCCAAACCCACTGACGAACCATTTCCACAAACCATTTGGTGGATGGGGTCAGTCATACTGAATATCATGGTTGCCATTTGTGTTGTTCTGCTCATATTGGGAGCATGTGTCTATTGCGGGATACTTTGCATGTAAGTATTAGTCAGGGACTCTGGCGACATATCTGTACCCGAGACTATGTATCAAGACCTGTAGTGGTATTTGTCAATAGAAAATGCAAACCTTCTTGAAATGTACAACAAATTATTTGCCTGGTTAAATGTTCCAGAGAGGAAGAGGCTAGGGAATGAAATAATGTTGTATATGTTTCTGGATAGAATAGAAGCAATCAAAGGAGGGAGAATGTTAGCAAAATACATATTTAAACATATATATGACGTGCAACTTTAGAAGCAAATAGTGTATAATGCATATTATTCTATCTTACAATATGGCAGTAGAGCTTATCATGCATGTAATTGCCTGTAGTGTAGCTGCAGTGTGATTGAACCCTGACCCTAGCAGTAACCAGTGCAGCAGGTGTATGTCATTCAGCATTAGTCATCTGCTCGGTTAGAGAATAATACATGTATGTACAGGTATATCTGTCATCCTTCCACTGAGGAGGATAGGCTTGTGAGCTCTAACACAGAGTACAGCTGCTCAGCAGAGAGACAAAGGAACCTAGTAGGAAATGGAGTGAGGACCGGATCTGAACTGTGTTGGAACCGTGACAGAGCAGAATTTACCAAGTACAGTCTAATTGAATATGTGGCTCGCAAGGTTGTGCTATCCTCATGGGAAAACATTTAATAAGCATTACCTGAGCACTGTTGTAGGAATACAACGTTGTGGACTCTAGCGATGTAAATGCCTTGTGACTGACCACATCATTAATGTGTGCAAAAGATGATAGTATACACAATGCTCATACAGCTGTAACATGTATAGAGTAAAACAAATGTCTAAACTTTTACTGCATAGTTCTTTGCCTCCTGCTGCACAGTAGTAAAACGTTATTAATCTCAGCTTCCTGTGTTATTGACTGTCATTTTGAAAATACGAATGAGTGTTACAGTTTGATTTAAACAACTTAATTGACAGATGTGTACGTTCTAGCATGGGAATAGGTCAAGCCAACCATCACAATGTCCATGTGTACCACATACAAACAGCCAGTAACACGCAGTAGTAGTGCATGAAGGCATACACGACTGTGGGAATAGTACAGGACATATGGCACGTGCCAAGTGCAGATGCATGACACAAACCCCAGGATGGGTGTCCCTGCAAAGAGGAACATGTGCCAACCACACCTCCCACAGATGTACCGGCAATAAAACACATGGCAAACACACAGAAACACTACTGTCCAACACACGACTGCAACGGAGCCTGGTCAAACACCAACATGAAGCATGCACAAACAGGGACTTGTGTAATGTTTGCCTTAACACAACACCATAGGCCAAAGAAGAATAGAATGGACATATGCATGTAATGTTGTGAAGGATGTGTGGTAGTCCTCAGTATTACAGTGTTAGGGACACAGATACACTGTCATCAACTGTGACGTATGTGCACTGTACACAGCATACCTGCATGTAATATAGAGGACAATCATGTGCCACAGAAATATACACTGGAGAAAGAGTATAGGGGATAGACAATTGTAAATGTGACAAACTATGAATATAGGTTCATACGTCCATAGGTACAGGGTAGGCCATCGTCCCAGGTTCAGCCATAACACTACACCATAGTTAGGATGACTTTGCCAACCTTCTGTGCTTCAGATAAAATACTCATGATATTGCTGTACCTCCGTCAAGCAGTGATAATTATGTAATCCCTGGCCTATACCTGTAATTCTCCATCCAATGGACAACATACCCGCGAACAAGGCTAGGAAGGATGAAAAACCACAAACTGCAAGCCAGCAACTCCTCAGAAGGAATTTATTTGAAAAACCAAGATGAAATAAAATTCTCTAGCGCCTCGGCCAACAGCCTTTAACAGAGTACACTTTTTTAAAAATCACTCAACTATATATAGCAATTTATAAATTGATTAATAACATAATTGATTAATTACACTGGATATACACTTTTCAAACCAAATATTTTTTTAAAAAGACACATACCTATATACATAGTTACTCAAAATTTCACCAGAAGCTATTTACATAATTAGACAAAACTTCTCCAGAAACATTCTTGATTAAGTCCCCTAGGGGACATAGTATTAAATTTCAATATCAAAAACGCTTCTTTTTTTCTTAATATATGTTTTACTTGTTCATCATTCATAAATTTATTGCAAACTATTTTTTCCAGAATTGTCGTTTCAAAACCATCCAGACTACCATTATGTATTTCATTGAAATGTGTGGCTATGGGACTAGTTATTTTATTATTCCTCACATCCCTTATGTGTTCCTTTATTCTACAAGAAAATTGTCTTTTTGTTTCACCTATATAAAATTTATTACATGTGCATTTGATAGCATATATAACTCTCTCACTTTTACATGAGAAACATTCGTTTCAAAGTTTTTATTATTAATTTTATCAAAACGTACAGTAACATATCTACAAATTGTACACTTCCCACATACTACTGTACCTTTTTCTTTTATGCTATCCATTATCTCTACTTTTGGTCTGTTAAACCTACTATGCACAATAAAATCCTTAATGTTTCTACCCCTATTAAAAGAAAATGACAATTTCTTATTTTGTAAACAATCTACCTCTTTTTTAGAGATATTCCAACTAGATTTAATAATATCAATAATTTCATCTGATATTAATGAGTGCGTAGTAACAAAATAAACATCCCTTTTATGTTCCTTTATATTTTTCTTCTTATAATATGTAACACTACATTTTCCATTACTACTATCCCATACTTTATTCAAACTTTCTTTAAGATTCACTTCATCATAGCCCCTTTCTTCAAGGCTAGGAAGGATCTCTGTCTCACATGTACTGTGATGTAGATCCACAGCATTATGAGTGTCTGGGTGATATATGTGTCACTCAAACACATCCCATTAATGACCGTGACAAGGTAAATGTCACCTGCCCTAGTGGTTCTGAGGGATGCAGATACAGTAGGTGAAGCATACACATGACATATGGGTTGACATGGCCTCGTATGTCAGGCACAGGTCAACACTAAACAGCAGGTATGTGACGTAATGTGGCAGGGGTCCTACAAGTGGGGCAGCATTACACAAAATGATGTCATCCTGCATCTGTACAACAATTAACCTATGAGGGCTTCCCAGCTGCTGTAGGTGTATGGTCAGATACAGTCTGAATGGGGCAATGTAGTAAATCCTAGGTGTAACACGTAATGGGTACAAGGAGACAATGACCTAGCCTGATGTAGATGTGAATCCCTGCACAAACAGGTGGGCAATGTAGAAGTCCCACACAACCACGATAGCAACGTGTGTGTTGAATGAATGGTGACCGACAAACTCTGTCCCCGATCCCTGGTAATCACCCCTGTGCTGAGTGGACAGCCACCTATATGCTGGACAGGGGTGACCTAGTAGTTCTCCACAGGTATGATGTTGCATTACTTAGCATTTAGCTGTGGGACATGTCCCTTACAGCAGATATGCATATCTGGGAGCCCCTTCGAAGGATATCTGTGTCAGATGTCCGTCCCACTATGGCACCTGTTTTGCAGTCATCTACAAACAATGTTGCCCATAAAACCCCTGTGTGTGCCTGTACCGTGGAAATGTAGATGTATGACAGGAGTGGACCCACGGAAGGGCCCCATGGGACACCACTTGCGACAGGCAGTAGGTCTGACATGCTGCCAGCAACTATGACCGTGTGGGTTGTGTCACATAGACAGTTTACAACACATTCTGTGATGTACGTGTTCACATCCCAGCCAATGGGTTTATCAACGATACCTGAGGGGGGTAATGTGATGAAGGCCTTTGCCAGGTCGAGGTAGGCTGTATGGACTGCAACACCCCCATCAATGGCCTCGGTGACTGTCCCGGAAATGTCAACCATGCTTTAAAGGCATGAACCGCCCCTGAACAAGACAAACCGTGTTGGATGCAAAGTATGTATGTCCCCTATGCAGTCATATACGAGCCGCAGTATGATCCCTCCCCATGTCTTTGCAGATAGGTCTCCTCATGGTAATGGGACAGTAATAACCAGGCTCAGTGGAGGCATTGGCACTGTGACGTGGGACTACAGTTGCCATGCGACACAACCTGGGTACCTTACCTGAGGTGAGGCTACAAAGAAATAGCTGTCCTAACTGTGGGTCTAATTCCTCAATGAGATAGTGGAGTACACAGTGGGGTCACCAGCTGGTCTCATGGATGCTATGTCCACTACCCTGGAGACCGCATGTCCCACCTGTGTGTCACAGTTCATTTGGTGACCACACACCGCTGGTACAGTCATCTCCTCATGTGTGCGGGAGGGTGTGGAGATGTCCTTACTGGACTTGTCAGCCTGTATGTTGGCAATGTGTGTATGTTGAGTAAACTCCACCTCTTTGTGAACCCAGTCAGAGCATATGTGGGAGTGACCTCCCAGGTGTTGAGCATAGCAACTGAAGGTGGTATGATTGTCAGCCAGGTCCATGTAGGTATATCTGTGGAATGTGCCCTGGACCATGGCACGACAGTGTGTAACTCTACACATATGATGACCAAGGGTGTCATACCTCACAAGGTGTCTGCTCCACCTTGTAGTAGCCACCTCCTCGTGTTGTACATCCTGTGTATGGCTGGGGTACACCACACTGGATGCTTGGCATTGGTACAATGAACCACAGTTGGGTAAGTGAATGCTTGGTTCATGCAGTCCTGTAGGTACTGGTAGATGGCAAATGTAATTGATGCAGTGGCTGCAGTACTGTCGACCACTGGCTCAGGGTCCTTAAAGGAGACCACAGTAGTGTGCAGAATTGTGTAGTCTGCCTCTGAGCAAGCAATGTGTATGGTAACTGGCAACACTCACAGCAACGGATGCCAATAGCAGAAGCCAATGTCCAAATAACATAGATTAACTTCTGCATGACAATATGTCTTATCATACATGTATTGACACGTGTGTGCTAATTACAATTGCAAATGGCCGGTAAGACTGGCCTAAAGTTCCCGTGGTGTACACAGTCTGGAGGTGTTGTTCCAATAATAAAGTGGCAATACCTCCCAATCGTGACCTCTGGGTATGAAAGTGGTTGTTAACCTGCAACATTGGATGTACACCATTGGGTTCTGGTGTTGGAAGACATGGTTCCTGTAGCACTACACAGTATGGGTAGTCAAGCAGACATCCGCGATTGCTGAACACACAGCATCAGTGAAACCCACTGCTCACAAGGACACAGTCCGACAAGCTCTACACTTTACATATGCACAGTGGTGTCCATTGTAGGACCCAAAAATTGTCTAAAGAACAGAATGATGTCTTATTTCAATGCGTACCTGAACTCATTGTCGTCACAGGTACACATATGCACCGCAAGCGTGTTTAATGTTGCTGATAGCTGTCCATGTAATGCAGCACAGATGCACAGAAATACCCAGGGTACCGGGTCCATAGAACTGCGTCCACATCACAGTCCCGCACACATGAAGGATGTGTAATGGGTACTGTCGATTGTTGCAGTCAAGGGATTCTGGGTATGTAGACTCTGGGCTTGGTGTTGTTTCGCAGGCAATCCTTTGTCCCGCCCCGTGGGAGGGATGTGTGCATAGCACCTGCCTTACTCTCCGCTAATAATGCAAACCATCCACCGGAGAATGCTAAATGCAGGTGTGAAATGTGTACAGCCCTATACTAGTGTCCAGTAGGCAATTGTCATGGATGGACAACCGTATGGCCAAGATGGCACCCACAACTGCAAACCCGGGTAAATTACACAGCCGCAGTAAGGCATAACACAGGAAATACACATAGGGACTACAGTTGACATTCCACATACAAAGCCGGACCGTCGTGCCAACACCGGCGTACACAGCACTCAATCTGCCAGCAACAGAATGAGGAGCACCCGCTACCATACAGCGGAACAGATGTGCGACCTGTGGAACACATACTAATGGCACACACACAACGTCAAGTAGGATATGTAAACTATGGCATTCCCACCTATGAAGACAACATGGTTAAATGAATACAAAGGTGATCAACATGTTCCGGTGGTGTTATATTGAAAATACAGTGACGGATATGTCCCATTGGGATGTCTGAGGTTTATATGAAGCAGTTGCTAACCAGCATCTTTGGATGTATGACATTTGTTCACAGTACTAAATCACCTGGTTATGTAGCACCATGTAGAATGGGTAGTCAAACAGACATCCGTGATTGGGGAACATACACCAGCAGTGAAAAGCACTGGGCAGGTGGACACAGTCCAGCAACATCTAACTTGACATATGCACATCGGTGTCCATTGTAGGACCCAAAAATTCCATTCATTGAATGCCTGCTAGCTTCCTGCATTACTCACGTGATCTCATTGCCGTCACCACGTCACAGGTACACATATGCACCGCAAGCGTGTTCAATGTTGATGATAGCTGTCCATGAAATGCAGCACACATGCACAGAAATACCCAGGGTACCGGGTCCATAGAACTGCGTCCACATCACAGTCCCGCACACATGAAGGATGTGTAATGGGTACTGTCGACTGTTGCAGTCAAGGGAGTCTGGGTATGTAGAATCTGGCCTCGGTGTTGTTTCGCAGGCAATCCTTTGTCCCGCCTCGTGGGAGGGATGTGTGCGTAGCACCTGCCTTACTCTCCACTAATAATGCAAACCATCTACCGGAGAATGCAAAATGCAGGTGTGAAATGTGTACAGCCCTATACCAGTGTCCAGTAGGCAATTCACATGGATGGACAAGCGTATGACTAAGATGGCACCCATAACTGCATACCCGGTGGAATTACACTGCCGTAGTAAGGCATTACACAAGTAATACACATAGGGACTACACTTGACATTCCCCATACAACAAACACAGACAACCAGCCGATGAAGTCCAAAGCAAAGACGAGGTACTGTAGACACCGTCAGTGACCACTCAGAGCACACCAGGAATTAAATGCAGTCACCATAGTTTATTGAAGCTCTTTTCGTCTGCTTCATAAGCAGACTTATTCAGAATACATACAATGCAGTCCAACCTACTACATTTAAAACCCTTAATTGGTCAGTAAATTAGATGTGCTAGGTATTAATTACATGCCTTAAAGGCAAACAAGCAAACAAACTTTACTTGGGTTACAGATTCCACACAGTGAGGACATCAGACATTGCTTCGAAAGGTACATTCTTCATAGAAAAATAGAAATATATGTATATATATGAAAGATGAACCAACATAATGTTTTCCAAATGTCTGACTGTGTAAGCTACATATATATGTTCTACGGATTGTGCCAATATATTAAAAGAACTGCAGACACCTAGTAATATAAATGAACCATAATATATACAGATAAACCGTATGATTATGACTAATGTAAAATAGACCAACGAAATGTAAAGATTCACAATGTGGTAATGTAAATATTCATTTAGAAGGTTACTTAAATAAATCAATTCAGACATCCATGTCAAAATACTAACACAAGGCCAGCGAGGTGCTTGCCCTCACATGTACTGGGATGTTGTTCCACAGCATAGTGAGTGTCTGGGTGATGAATCTGTCCCACCAACACATTCTATTAATGACAGTGTCAAGGTGTATGTCACCTGCCCTTGTGGTTCTGAGGGATCTAACTTCTTTAGGTGAAGCATAGTCATCAGATCTGAGTTCGACATGGCCTTGTATGCCAGGCACAGGTCACCTCTGGGCAAGTGGTATGCAACTGTATACAGCTGGAATTCTTTCAGTTGGTCAGTATAACACATATTCCTGAGACCCTGCATCTGTTTGTCGATGAACTGTTGGTGCCTTTCCAGCTGCTGCAGGTGTCGGGTCAGATACATTCTGAACGGGGCATTGTACCCAATCATAGGTCTAATGAGTGATGAGTACAAGGGGACAATGACCTCCCCTGATCTAGATGTGAATCCCTTCATGATGATGTGGGCAATGTGGAAGGTCTACCTAACTACATTAGCAACGTGTGTGTCTAATGAATGGTTAACAACAACCCGGGTCCCCAGATCCCTGGTAATTCCCTCTGTGCTCAGTGGATTGCCACCTATATGGTAGCTAGGGGTAACCTTGTTCTTCCCGAAGGGTATGACTATGCATTTCCTGGCATTTAGCTGTAGGCCATGTCTCTGGCACCACTTATCCACATCTGTGAGGCACTCCTGAAGGATATCTGTGTCAGATGTGTGTCTGACTATGGCACCCAGTTTGCAGTCATCTGCAAACATTGTCACCCATAACCCCCCTGTGTTTGCTTGTACTTTGGAAACGTAGATGCTGAAAAATAGTGGACCCAGGACTGAGCCCCATGGGACACCACCTGTGACTGGCTGTGAGTATGACATGGCGCCAGCAACTATGACCATGTGTGTTCTGTGACTTAGCCAGTTTGCAACCCATATGGCGATGTATGGATTTACGCTCAAGATGACGGGTTTATCAATGATACCCAAGGGGTGTCTCGTGTCAAGGACCTTTGCCACGTTCAGGTAGGCTGTATGGACTCGTTTTCTCTCATCAATGGCCTTGGTGACTCATCCTACAAAGTCAAACACGTGTAAAGGCATGATCTGACTTTGACCAAGCTAAACTGGGTTGTATCCAAAGTATGCGAGTCCCCTATGTCTTTATCTATGAGTTCCATTATGATCCTTCTCCATGGCTTTGCAGATAAGGCTTGTCAAGCTAATGGGATGGTAATAACCAGGGTCAGTGGAGGCACCATCTATGTGAAGTGTGACTACAGTCGCCTTGTGCTACTACTGGCACGATCCTGAGGTGAGGCTAAGATTAAACAGCTGTCCTAAGTGTGGGTTTAATTCCCCATAGAGTTCATGGAGTACACAGCTGGGACACCATCTGGTCCCATGGATGCTGTGTTGACTGCCTTGGAGACAGCATTTCCCACCTGTGCGTTACAGATGTTCCAGGATCTACATGTCTCTGGTATAGATATCTCCATGTGGGGGAGGGGGAAATGTTAGCACTGAACATGTCAGCCAGTATGCTGGCAATGTGTGTAGGTTCAGTCATCTTCACATCATTGTGAACCCGGTTTGAGCATATCTGGGAGTGTCCTCCCAGGTGTCCAACATAGCTAAAGAAGGACTTATGAATGTCTGTTGAGTCCTTGTTAATTTCTCGGTTGAATTTCCCCTGGATGATTTCATGACAGCTTGTAGTTCTTCACATATAATGAGCAAGGGTGTGTTACCTTACAAGTATTCCGCTTTAACTTGTAGTATCTACCTCCTGTCGTTGTAGAGCTTGTTCATGGCTGGGGTCCACCAGACTGGATGCTTGTCTGTGGTACAAAGAGTCTCAGTTTTGTATGGGATTGCCTGATCCATGCAGTCCTGTAGGTGCTGGTGGAAGGCATATGTACGTGATTCAGTGGTTTGAGTGATGTTCACCACTGGCTCAGTAGTGTTCAGAAGTGTGAAATCGGCTTTTGAGAAAGGCATATGTATGGTAACCGGCACCACTGTACACATGGAACATCATGGCAATACACCACGGCTGGATGTGGGTAATGCTGGACATACCCACGGCAGACGTGTGCTGCTCCCGAGTCCGATGCCCGCGGGACCACACACATAGCGAACCTTAGGCATAGAGCAAGTAGGCAGACGCCTAGGGCGTTGCTCTACCCGGGGCACCTTTCCAGACTTTATTTGGTGTAGGTAGACCAGGAGGGGGGTAGCGGGTGATGTGGCGGTGGCAACTTCTGCCTAGGGCACCACTTAACCTAAGGCCACTCTTCCCGTGGGTAATACAGCAGTACCCACACCCAGACGCAGGTCATTGCTAGTATGGCATATCATCTATGGCAAGAAACCATATATTCCCAGACATAATGGCACAGCATAATGCCTGTCCGCCGCCCAAACGCAGACATACGGCACCCGGCGGTGCGGACGCATCGCGCGAGATGTCCGTTACCAATGTCGACATTGTCTCGCTTTGTGAAACAAACTCCACATAGCGATTCAATACTAAACAGCGACGGAGAACCCGATGTCCCCGTGGCTGAGCTGTTCAACCTGTTCCGCCATGTTAAATGTGTGTAGCACAGCCGAACCGCCCAAACCAAGCAACGGACATGTCTGTGGCTCAGTGAAAGCCGTCACGCAATGGTAAACCCATGTAATATTGCGACACAGGTCATACATACCGAGGGTTAGTAATGGAAATAGGTCCGTTCGACCAGACCGTGTGCAATTTGTATAACAAGATCTACAACGGGTACACCGCCAATCGATGACACGGTTATGAATAATTGGGGGGGGTGACATGGTATCATAGACACGGACAAAACGTGCCCATGTGACTCATCTAACATTTGTACACGGTCAGGGCAGTTCCGTACACTGGGCGGACAAGACCAAACCCAAAGCACCACAGCAACACCCTGACAATCGAAGGCCTGTATGCGTAGGGGATATAAGCACCTGTCATCTGAACATCCCTGCGGTCACGACATATGCATCCTGGGCCATGAGCGAGGGGGAATAAGGAATGTTTAACATGCAGTACCGCACCTTTCCCAGCAGGAGAATGGATGCCTGTGACGTGCGTGAGTGCGGGGGGGGGATATGTAAATGTACTTAAGTACCATGGGTATGCATATTAATGACACCGAACAGCTAATGTGTAGTGGTCACAGTAACCGGCAAACGTGAATGCAGTCACGTTTGAATTACGACTATAGAACATATAGATGTGAACGTGTATGTAATGCGTCCATGCTGCAAAGACTGTTACATGTATAAAGTTGTAAGTGCATTCTGCACACGTCCGTCAACCGGATCAGACATATGTTACCGGAATAGTCACAACTAACACAAAACACGTAACCACACAGACCCAGTAAACATATATAAACAGAATACGGATATGCATGTGCCGCGCGTAACCCACAATTAGGAAATGCGAAAGTGTGCGTGTGTGATCCACTGGAAGCAGGGAAGGTTAAGGATGTATCCTCCACTCATTTACATTCATAATTGTAAAATATATGCTTAAATAGTACTTATTGATTCCATGCTTTGGAATCGTAATGCTAAAATTGTACACATTGATATAAAATATCCTGATCAACACACTACATTCTAAGGTTTACTCACAACAATTATCAACTATGTTTCAAGATACTGATTGTATTGACCAATATTGTATTTATATTAACACATTGTTGTCGTATTATTGTTTCCATGAAGTAATGTATGCAACACTGATTTGTATATGTCACGTTATAATCAAGACTTGGAGCACTGTCCACTTAACTATGAGCAGGTTTATTGATTATTTGACTTTAAACTGACTCTGAAGGAAGTGTATAAGGGACGACTATGTAATGCATTTCATTCTCCGACGATGCCCCATGTTAGTAGGTGAAAGAGCTCAGTATCTTTTGACTGTGGAGTCTATCGTTTTTGTCATTGTCTGTTTTGGCCGATATATGTTCAATAATGTCGTTTATGAAGATGGGCAGGACGCAAGGTTTGCTGTATTTCCGCTTACTGGCACGTGGATATAGATAGGCCAAGTAATACATAATATGGGTAGTCAAGCAGACATCCACGATTGGGGAACATACAGCGGCAGTCAAAACCACTGGCCAGATGGTGACAGTCCAACACGTTCTACACTTTACATATGCACATCGGTGTCCATTGTAGGACTCCAAAAATTGATCCATTCGCAATATTAACCAGCTGCGATCGACCCAGACGAAGTGACAGCCGTGACTACGGCACAGCTAGACATATGCACCACCAGCGTGTTTAAGGTTGATGATAACTGTCCATGAAATGCAGGACATATGAACAGGAATCCCCAGATTGTCGTGTCCATAGAAGTGCGTCCACATCCCAGTCCCGCACATGAAGGATGTGTAATGGGTACCGTGAGGGGTTGCAGCCATGGGATCCTGGGTATGCAAAAATGGGGCTCGGTGTTGTTTGGCAGATAATCCGTTGTCCCGCCCCGTGGGAGGGCTGTGGGTATAGCACGTGCCTTAGTCCCCACTAAGGATGCAAAGCATCCACTGGGTAATGCCAAAAGCAGGTGTGAAATGTGTTCAGCCCTATATCAGTGTCCAGTAGGCAATCCCCATGGATGGACATGTGTACGACCAAGATGGCACCTATAACTGGAAACCTGGTGGAATTACACAGCTGCGGTAAAGCATAACACAGGACATACAGATAGGGACTACAGTAGACACTCCCCATACAAAGTCAGACCGCCGCGTAATACTGGCGTACAGCACTCGATCTGCCAGCAACAACATGAGGATCACTCGCTTCCATACTGCGGAACAAATGGGCGACCTGTGGAACACATACTAATGGCACACTAACAACCTCGACTCCGAAGGTCATACGATGTTTCAACACTAGCGTTCCCGCATATAACAAACATCCTTCAATGAATAAATAGGGTATGCATGTTCTGGCTGTTTTATATTGACAATACAGTGGCGTATATGTCCTACCGGGTCTTCTGAGGATTACTTAAAGCAGTTGCCAACCTGCAGCATTACATCAATACCATTTGGGTTAATCGTAGTAGAACATGGGTTTCATAGCACAACATAATATGTGTAGTCAAACAGACATCCGCGATTGGGGAACATACAGCAGCGGTCACAACCACTGGCCAGATGGACACAGTCCAACATGTTCTACATTTTACATATGCACATTTGTGTCCATTGTAGGACCCAAAAATTTTTCCTTTTGCAACGCCAACTGGGTGCGAGCGGAAGACCACGATGAACTACAGCCGTGACTACGGCACAGCTACATATATGCACCGCCAGCGTGTTCAAGGTTGATGACAACTGTCCATGAAATGTGGGACATATGCACAGAAATCCACAGATTGTCAAGTCCACAGATGTGCGTCCACATCCCATTCCAGCACACATGGAGGATTTGCTATGGGTACTGTCGAGGGTTGCAGCCATGGGATCGTGGGTATGCAGAAATGGGTGTTGGAGATGATTGGCAGATGATCCATTGTCCCGCCCTGTGGGAGGGATGTGGGTACAGAACATGCCTTACCACCCACCAATACTGACAATCATCCACCGGAGAATGCTACATGCAGCTGTGAAATGGGTACAGCCCTACACCAGTGTCCAGTAGGCATTTCCCAAGGATGGACAAACGTACGGACAAGATGGCACCCATAATAGCAAACCTGGTGGAATCACACAGCCGTAGTAAGGCATAACACAGGAAATACAGATGGAAACAACAGTAGACACACCCCGTAGACATCCATCCTGCCGTGCGAATCCCGGCGTACACAGCAGCCAAGGTGCTAGCAAGTATGTGGGGATCACCCGCTTCCACTCTGCGGAACATACGGGCGACCTGTGGAACACATATTAATGGCACACCAACAACGTCAACTAGGAAGGTCATACTGTCATGAATAAATAGGTTCTACATGTACCGGCTGTGTTATAATGACAATACAGTGGCGGATAGTTCACAATGGTACCTCTGAGGATTACTTAAAGCAGTTGCCAACCTGCAGTACTACAGTAACACCATATGGGTAAATTGTGGAAGGACACGGGTTCCGTAGCACTACATAATATGGGTAGGCAAACAGACATCCGGGACTGGGGAACATACGGCGGCAGTCAAACCCACTGGCCGAATGGACACAGTCCAACATGTTCTACACTTTACATATGCACATCGGTGTCCATTGCAGGACCCAAAAATGTCTCCTTAAATAAGTGTGGGCAGCATACTGCGATCGTGTGAACCAGAAGAGGTGACAGCCGTGACTACGGCACAGGTAGATATATGCACCACAAGCGTCTTCAAGGGTGATGACAACCGTCCATGAAATGCAGGACATATGAATAGGACTCCCCAGGTTGCTGCATCCATACACGTGCGTTCACATCCCATTTCCGCACACATGAAGGGTGTGCAAGGGGTACTGTCGAGGGTTGCAGCCATGGGATCCTGGGTATGCAAAATGGGTCTCGGTGTGGATTGGCAGATGATTCGTTGCCCCGCCTGTTAATGCGGGGCGTGGCCATGGCATATCGTTACTCCGCACTAATAATGCCGATCATCCACCGGAAATGCAGAATGCAGCTGTGAAATGTTTACAGCCCTATACTAGTGTCCAGTAGGCAGTTCCCATGGATGGACAAACGTACGGCCAAGATGGCACCCATAGCTGCAAACCTGGGGGAATCCCACAGCTGTTGCAAGGCATAACCCAGGAAATACAGATAGGGACTACAGTAGACACTCCCCATACAAAGCCAGACCGCTGGGCAGATACCGGCATACAGCACTCAATCTGCCAGCACATCAGTGGGGATCACACGCTTCCATACAGTGGAACAGATGGGTGACCTGTGTAAACATACCAATGGCACAATCTCAACGTCGGCTGGGAATGACATACGATGGTCAAACTATGGCGTTCCCACCAATGAAAGACATCCTTCGATGAATTAATAGGATTGATGTCAATAGACCATGGCAAACACCCAATGAACAGGAAAGACTTGCTGGCACCCTATGGCCACAAACCATGTCACACATAGGTAGATGGAACAGTCAACTTAAACATTTCGTCCACGACACGTCGCATATGGTATCCAAAGGTTCTTCATAGACATGTATGCGCTATCACCAGTAGGCCCCGTGAGACTTACACATAACATGGAAGTATCCAAGCTTTAAATGTCCACCCTTACACTTCCATTTGTCACTTTCTATGCGAACAATGAACATGTAGCCACAGCATAGAAAGCACAGACGCACTGCTAACGAAACACACACATGTCAACATCACAGAAAGCATACTATGAACACACGTATTACATAATATTGTACTATGAAACACAAACAAACCAGCAACCTGCGGCAAGAATAGTCCCCGTAGTTCGACACAACACAAGTCTTCGTAACATTTAAACAGTTTATTAAAACATGCAACGTTTTCGTTGTTTCCACAACGTCTGCAGACAAAAGCAAAGTCTAAGAATGTTCACAATCAACAATCTGAGTCTTAACAAGATTTTAAATATCACATTGTTGACTGTGAACAGTTTAAGAATTTGCTTTCTCAGAAGAAGTTGTGAAAGCAACGGAAACACACACACACACGGAAGGGACGGGAGACGAACCTACGCCTATCTACATGAACTCACTACAGTATGAAGCATTTACAGAACGCGCTACCGAGTTTATTGAACAGAGTGCTGTCAGAGGCATACTTGTAGGCTGGTGACATCTCCCGCAAGACAATAGTTGGCAATAGCCAAGGTATGTGTTGCGGAGCGCCTAAAAGCATGTTCATTCGCAGAGGCAGCTGGAAACACACACACACACGGAAGGGACGGGAGACGAACCTACGCCTATCTACATGAACTCACTACAGTATGAAGCATTTACAGAACGCGCTACCGAGTTTACTGAGCAGAGCACTGTCAGAGGCATACTTGTAGGCTGGTGACATCACCCGCAAGACAATAGTTGGCAATAGCCAAGGTATGTGTTGCGGAGCGCCTAAAAGCATGTTCATTCGCAGAGGCAGCTGGAAACACACACACACACGGAAGGGCCAGGAGACGAACCTACGCCTATCTACATGAACTCACTACAGTATGAAGCATTTACAGAACGCTACTGAGTTTACTGAACAGAGCTGTCAGAGGCATACTTGTAGGCTGGTGACGTCACCCACAAGACAATAGTTGGCAATAGCCAAGGTATGTGTTGCGGAGCATCTAAAAGCATGTTCATTCGCAGAGGCAGCTGGAAACACACACACACACACACACACACACACACACACGGAAGGGGCGGGAGACGAACCTACGCCTATCTACATGAACTCACTACAGTATGAAGCATTTACAGAACGCGCTACCGAGTTTACTGAACAGAGCGCTGTCAGAGGCATACTTGTAGGCTGGTGACATCACCCGCAAGACAATAGTTGGCAATAGCCAAGGTATGTGTTGCAGAGCGTCTAAAAGCATGTTCATTCGCAGAGGCAGCTGGAAACACACACACACACACACACACACACACACACACACACACACACACACACGGAAGGGAGACGAACCTACGCCTATCTACATGAACTCACTACAGTATGAAGCATTTACAGAACGTGCTACCGAGTTTACTGAACAGAGCTGTCAGAGGCATACTTGTAGGCTGGTGACATCACCCGAAGACAATAGTTGGCAATAGCCAAGGTATGTGTTGCGGAGCATCTAAAAGCATGTTCATTCGCAGAGGCAGCTGGAAACACACACACACACACGGAAGGGACGGGAGACAAACCTACGCCTATCTACATGAACTCACTACAGTATGAAGCATTTACAGAACGCGCTACCGAGTTTACTGAACAGAGCGCTGTCAGAGGCATACTTGTAGGCTGGTGACATCACCCGCAAGACAATAGTTGGCAATAGCCAAGGTATGTGTTGCGGAGCACCTAAAAGCATGTTCATTTGCAGAGGCAGCTGGAAACACACACACACACACACACGGAAGGGACGGGAGACGAACCTACGCCTATCTACATGAACTCACTACAGTATGAAGCATTTACAGAACGCGCTACCGAGTTTACTGAACACAGCGCTGTCAGAGGCATACTTGTAGGCTGGTGACATCACCCGCAAGACAATAGTTGGCAATAGCCAAGATTTGTGTTGCGAAGCGCCTAAAAGCATGTTCATTCGCAGAGGCAGCTGGAAACACACACACACAGAGACACACACACACACACACACACACACACACACACACACACACGGAAGGGACGGGAGACGAACCTACGCCTATCTACATGAACACACTACAGTATGAAGCATTTACAGAACGCTACCGAGTTTACTGAGCAGAGCGCTGTCAGGAGGCATACCCCTACGTGGGTGGTATCATTTGCAGAGGCAATGCGCCCGATCGGGAGTTAGGTCACAGTGTGCAGTCACGCAGCCTGTTACCATCCCAAGGTCGCCGTACAGTAACACGTTAGTGCTGCAGTCGGGAATACCAAGTAACTACTGATCAGTACATCACTGCCTACTGGGCATGCTCAGACACTTAGACTCGGCACAGAGCAGACATGCATACACATGGTGCGACGGCATGGTTGGCGGAATGTGGACCGTCGTGTGTGTCCAGCCACACAACAGAAACCTGGCCATGCCTTAGACGTGGCCGTTGCGAAGGGGATACAGGCATGCACCCGGGGTATAACTGCAGTCGGGCGCGGTGTGCACTGTGCTGTGTGTCTATCTACACAGCTGCCTACTGGGCATGCTCAGACACTTAGAGTCGGCACAGAGCAGACATGCATACACATGGTGCGACGGCATGGGTGGCGGAATGTGGACCGTCGTGTGTGTCCAGCCACACAACAGCAACCCGGCCATGCCACAGACATGGCCGTTGCAGCGGGGAATATCTAGGTGCAATTAACCATGTGTAGGACTGGCCTACAGTTTGTTGCATGCTACAGACAACCCTCCCAAACACAGGATACCTGCACAGATGTCCTGAGGACACTGGTGAGTGGGCATGCTCTCACAACAGCACTGTATTGGGTGACATGAACCACCCATACATAGACTGGGAACATTACCCATGGCACAACACACTACGCCACCGGTCCCAGGTGTTCTCACACCTGGCCACTGTTAAACAGCCATGCACCATACATACTAGGGGGGGATGTCTGACAGTTCTGCCCATCACACATGGTGAGGATATGCCCCACACAGGATGTACAGCCCTCAATGGTGATGCCAGACCGTATAGTGGATCCACTGGTCATCCACATCCTGTAACCAACACCGCATGGGGACCTAAGTGATGACCTCTCCACAACAAACCACACACATCATACGACCGGTGTGGTACCCTACAAGTCCTCCATGCCAGTGTTGAACACAGGCCAGACCGCAACCGTCTAACGAATGCCTTCTCTGAGCACCCACATGCATGTCTGCAACAGGCAAACATGATAACATCAGGACCTTGTCCACCACAGGTAGGCACATGGTGTGGTGGACCCCAGCCACTGACTAGCTGTACATCAACAGTTGGAGCTAATACATGACAGAGCAATGTCAGTACCAGGGAAACCATCTCCCATTCATACCGGCGTCACCATACGGCCACACATACAATCATCCACGGCCGCTTGTGGGAGTGGTACTGCAGAGGGCACATGAGACAACCATAGGGCCTTCCCTAACTGTGGTAAGGACATGGTTGGGGGCACACAGACTTGGCTGGAAATGGTCCAGAATGGTACAACGGTCACTGCACCCACAGACATTGTCTGCAAACCAGCGGACATGTTCCATGCATACATCCCACCCCCCCCCCAAGAGGGGACATATCCATCCCACCAGAGTGTAGCCTCCCAAACATCTCATATGGCCTGGAGTAATCCCATATCTCTATGGCGGTTGACACAGCACCAATGGGCACCGATGGTGTCCCTGGCTGTGTGCTACCCATCCTCATTGAGGCCCTCGGCCCACACATGCAGCCACTGTGTCATGTTAGCCTTACTATGGGCTATGTCCCCAATGGATGGCATATGGCATCTGTGGTCCCACTATGCCAGGGTAGTGCTCTTATGGACTGTAGACAGCCACACCCTATCCGCTTGACAAGCCTTGTCTGCAAAGCTGTGGGGAGGTCCATACAGGTGCCCATGGATACAGACAGCGGTGTACAGCCAATACCGAAACATACCCACAACAACATAGTCAAGGGCAGATCCTGCCTCCCGAACCTGCTCGTCCTGTCTGGAGTGGTCACCAAGGCCATTGATGGGGATACGGGTTTGCACACAGTACCATGACCTGGTGGGAGCGTTCAGAGCACACTCCACATGGGACTCATGGAAAGGCTCGCCAGCATACATGTGGGGACATATGTCACCCGATGCTTCTCAGAAAGGTTGGAGGTCACACCACACAGGGTTGGTGTTCCTGGTGCCTTGTCACACTCATATCTGGTCTCCAGTGGAGGCCCACAGGGCTCAGTCCTGGGCCCCTGCCATATGGCATTCGACCTTCCAATGTGCATGCAATCATAGGGGGATTGTGGCAGACAAGGTATGCAGATGACTACGCACCGGCCACCATACCCAACACCCCATGTGACACGGACATCCACCTAGGGCATCATAGACATGGATAACTGGTGCCAGAGCCATGGCCTGCTACTACATGCCAGAGAAGGTGCAGACCTACCCAGTGTGAAGGACATGTTCGGCCCAATGTCACATGTAGGTGGTAAGCCATTCCAGATGGTGGACATGTTCATGGAAATGGCTACGACACCTGTCGTTAATCTCTGTCAACACACACAATGGCAATGTGGGTGTGAAGACATTCCACTGTGGCCTCCTGGTCTGGAAGGAATCGCATCGACATCAGGGGTGTTCATTGTACCCCTGTACACATCACACACCAGAGCAATGACTGCGTACAATGGCACATCTGGCCTGTAGCTAACCTGACGCCTGCAGCACTCGGAAGGACCGCAAACGTTACACAAGGCGGGGATGACGGTGCTAGGACATGTGTCACAAGCTGCACGACCAAGGGGACTCCGGCTGTAAACCTTCACAGCAGATCTGCTCTGTGGTGATCTGTGCCTGGCATACACGGCCATGTCTGACCTGGGTGACATGGGCATATTCCACTTCCTAGGCTCCAGGCAAACACGGGCACAGAAGCGACTGTCACACACATCACCACAAAGATGAGTGTGACGTGCTGGGGGAACAGGGTCAATGGCCGGAGACCCCCTACAACATGTAGAGGAGTGCCAGCCCATGTGAAGGAAAGGCCCTGACTGCCTTCGTCCAGGAGTAATAATGACGTGTGGATGTGTGGATATAGTTATGCGCCAGGCATCATCTGTGTGTCAGTGCTGGACGAGGGACTGGGGACTGATGGATGTGGCATCCCCATCCTGAGGGGTGTTAGCAGCCACACACAGTCATGCTAGGTCCACACATGTCGTAGGGCACATACCCTGTTATGTACATGTGCGCCTATGTTCCTATGTAGGGGTCCATGCCGGGTGCGGGTACCTGTGCTATGCTGATGTTGCCAGACATGCCTGTGGGTACCCCACGACTACGCGTGGGGAACTAATTACAGTGCTCCCAGTAGGCACATGCAAGTACACCATCATTGTCATACGGGTTAACTGAACCAACATGGTGCTACACATGTAACCACCACGCATACTGTGTACACAGAGCAATGAATGCTGCACCTGTCCTGCATGGTATGCCTGCTGCATGATGTCAGTGCACAACCCACATCACATACACACCTGTCACCAGCCATACACACACACCACAACATACACATCACGTACTATGCGGACACAGGTATCACATACACCTCTCACTATCTTGTCCACCCTGTGCATCAGAATATGTTTGCATAACCATGCACTGATGGTATAGCTCACAGTTATGCGGCAGAGACTTCATCATATGCACAGGGTGATATGTGTGCCACAGGCATGGGCTGTACCAATGGATGACATCATGTGTGTGTGTAAGGGCCTGTGCATTGACTGGGCATGACTGTGTAGATTGCATGTGGGTGTGGTGGAGCCCTACAGTCGTGTTTGCTGTGTGTGGGTTTGTGTGTACACAGTTCAGTCATCTGTGATGCCTACACGGGGTATGCTTGGCAGCCCCAGACTGTACAGTGCAGGTGTTACGGCTCACTGTGTCCGCCTGCCGCGACGTGACCCGTGCCTGCCTGGGGTCACACGGGCACGACCGGGTGTAGGTACAGACAGTCCACTCTCCGATGTCACATGTCCGCTGGAAACGTGCCCACGCCGTCCAGGGCCACGCCCACGGCCTGCTCTGTCCTGGTGTGGTCGGTGTAGTAGCAGCTGCACTGCTGCTGCTACCAGCACTGTGTGGGTGGGCATGGAAGGTGGCACGCACACTCTGACCTGCACCAGGTGGTGTTGCTGGCCTACGCCCACGTGCCCTATGCCTCACCCCTACCTGGTGTTCCTGCACGGACAGCCCACGCTCAAGGATGGCCATGCCTCAGTCGAGGATACCAGCCAACTCACCCAATCTCCTATCCAGAACATCGGCAAGATGCTGTTGGGCATTCGCCAATGCCTGGATGTTGTCATTCAAGGAATGGATTGCAGACCTCTGCAGCCTCTGCCCTTCCTGGTTCTGCCATTCGGCATGTGCCTGCACCACCATTACAGTCTGGAACATGCGTCTGGTTATACCAGCTGCTGCACCCTGTACGGCAGGTGTATGTCTAGCGGTGCTCCCCCTACGAGCAGCACCTGCCACATGCCTGCGTGGCACTGCACCAGTCATTACACTGGCAACATCTTGTGTACCCACACCTTCTGCAGCCACCACACATTCCTGCTCGGTGCCAACAGACGCTGACTGACCGTCATCTATGGGCAACGGTGTTGGGGTATGTGTCAGCATCCGAACCGTGTGCAGGGATGAAGGGGACGTAAGTGTGATGTTCTCCAATGGCACAGTGTCTGCCTGTGACGACCCTGCCTGTGCCTCATGCACATGGTCATCACCACTAGTATCTGTGGGGACACTAGCATCAGCTGGACCGCAGGAGGGGAACTCACCTACAGCACCTGTCAATACAAAGGCATATCATCAGTTACAATACACACACACACACACACACACACACACACACACACACACACACACACACACACACACACACACATCATGCATGTGATAATGCAGGTGGCATGCAGCATTCACACACCACAGACCAGTGAATGTAGACCAGATATTCCTAGTGGCAGTATGCACACTGCCCTGGTGGGAACAGTACAACAGGCAGGTGTCTTTTAGTAGGCATGCAGTACACACATTCATGGTAGTTTGCATGCATCACCGTGATACACCGTGTGGCCACGGGCGAGTTGACAGTACACATGTCTGCCAACACTATGTCATGTACACCGCAAACATGTGTGGTATCATGTGGACGTGTGACGATGGTGTCCCACCGCATGCACCACATCACAATGGCTGTCATGGTGCAGTGTTATGTGTACAGTCTACAGATACAATGTATGGGTAACAGGGATGTCTGTGCAGGTGCGGTTGGTGTGAGCTGTGTACATAGCTGTACAGTGTGGAGTGCGGGCACTGTGCCACTGCACAGTAGCAGGACACAGTTATGTTTCTGTGTGATGCGTGACCTGGACGCATTACATTGCCATGTCTGTATGTCAGTTCAGCCGCTCAGCAGCACGTATGTGGTGGATATTGGAGGCACCTGTAGTAGCTGTGGAGAGGCATTCCATGTCAGTGGTGTACTACATCAGATGTCCAGGGGGGCCACTACAGTGATGAGCCCACTATGTGTGTACAGGGTGCAACGGTGACTACCCACTGTGGATGTACTGTGTGGCAACATGCCTGTAGGTATCAACCATGGCCTTGTCTGTCTGGGTCATTGACAATTGTGTGTGGTGGACATCGTGCACATGGCCCTGTGGTGGCCCATGTGACATACAACCATACTAGTGTAAGGTGTCACATTCCCTACAGATATGCAGACAGTGTGGATGTCTGCTATGTCGTACATAGGTCATGTCATGGTGTGAAAATGTTGCAGCCAGACATCCACGTGCATGGGACATGGCATGTGCCATGTCACAACGTGTGCACCCGATGCAGGGGCATAGGTCACATTGGTAACACCTGTGCTCTGGCAAGATCACAGCTCACTATGTGGTACTGTGTGCATACTGCAGAGGCATACCGATGCATACTACACATGCAGCCATTGTGGAACACCTACACCATTGTATGCATAGCTGAATGCACGTAACACACCAATAGGTCATGTGGTGTCATGCCACTCTATGCTAATGGTTGTATCTACTGTACATGGGTGGTGTGTGTGTCGGGTGGTGCAACCTGTATACTGTGACTGGGGCACACACAGGTGTGCATGTCATGCCTGGACACATGGGGAATATCAATACACCATATCATGCCTTTGACTAGCAACAGACTTAACTGCAACAGACCCTTGTGTTTGCGACACGCCAGACGTACCTGTAAAGGGATGACACAAAGGTATACACATTATCCATTACTATCGCCACAGTCAGCAGTGTGCATGTCACATCATGCATCTGTGAGTTAGCATGTGCTATGCACATGTCTGCTAACACAACATAGCATACTGTAGTATGCGTCTTGTGTGGCCATATACCTGGCATGTATTGCTATATTATGTGTTGTACTATGACACCCACCCCCACGTCACTTATCATACAAACATGCAACCCTGACTTACCATGCAGCTCCAAGCTCATAGTTCGGGAGACACCCACCTCCACGATGGACGCATGGGTTTCTGCGTGTTGTTCCGTGGGTGTCCCCAGACTGGCCAGGAGCTCCTCCGTGGCTGTGAGTGGGGGCTGGGTTGGTGGCCCACCACCTGTCCCACGTTGTTGTCTGGCGATTGCAGCGGCACGCTGTCTTGCATGCCGGATCAGGTCTGTGCAGTGCCTGCGGATCTGCTGATAAGTGCGGTTGTATCCGCCCAGGCTGTTCACCCTCCTGCACATCTCCTCCCACATCTCCTGTCGTTCCTGTGCCTGCTGTGGCACATGAGTAAATAACATGTCATGATTAGTATGGAGGTATGGTATGATCACCTCCTCCTCCTGTCGACTGAATGCAGGAAGCCGGATCGTGGCATTATCTGTAAGACATAATGATGGTGGCAGGTCACATTTACACTGCTGTGCTGGCATACTGTTGGAGATACATTGCTATGACAAGTACGACATCTGCACAGTAATCTGTGAAAGGCATCATGGCAGTGACACAGCCGATGTGTTGGCTTCACACCATTGAGCAGTGGGTGTCACATCATATCTGTTTGCCACCCCATCACACTGTACACGCACCATGTAGATGTTAGCCAGCTGTGGACATGTGTACCTGGCTGCACCTGTGTCCATATCACTGGCATAGGTCCCCATGTGACGTCGGTGCTGCTGTTCACCTGGATGCTGTGTATATGTCAGTACACATCACGTCTGTAGCCATTGTGAACGTCAGCAGTGGCACTGTACACATACACATGGACACCTGCACATGCATGTGTTGTGCCATGTACATCCACACAGCACTGTACGGGTGTTGGACAACTTGCCACAGCTCACCTGTGTTGCACATGTGATAGACATAGGGCAATGTGTAACCATGACACATTAGCAGGACAGGCCATGCATAGCATGTACACACACACATTGTCCAGAGCATCACACAGCACCTGTGACACCACAGGGTGCATCACCGCCACATTACTGCTGTGTATGGTTGATAGTGAGAGTGCCTTTTGTCCATTGCACCATGTAGGACTGTGATAGCTCATGCAGCCTTGCTGGGCAGGTCTGCATGGTATGGCAGGGTATGCCACATACATGGCACTGGGTTGTGATCCACCTGGGGGTTTACGATATTGGCAGGGTGGCTGTCCATTCCATATGTCATTGCTATGTGTATATGGACATTCAACATGTCTATCGCCATGGTGTGGACACTGGCCTCAAGTGAGGTATGCTGCACACTGCTTGCTGAGGGTGTGTCTGGTGCATGCAGGTATCACACATCCATGCATACACTGTAACCCTGGCAGGTGCTATGTGCTGGGATATTGATCAACACAGTGCTGTATGTGGACACACACCGCTATCCCGTGCACATGGATGGTTGCCTGCACTGATGTGGGTACCACATATGTGTACATCCAGTGCCTGCTGCCACCCCCATGTCTGCTGCTGCACTACACAACGCCATCCCTCCCTCTGTGAATGTGGTGTTGGGCACAGCATAGGTATCCATGTATGGGGACAGGGATGTTCACATAGCAGGGTCACTGATGGTATCGTCGATCAGACCATACGTGTATGACGCACCCCTCACACATATAACCCATTCATATTGTTGTTCACAACGGTGACACAGCTATATTGCTATGCCGGAGACATTCACAGCCATACATACACAGATGCATGCACGTCCATCTGTGGCATGGCCTGGACTATTGGTGTGGTTCAGCACATTACATGTTTGACTGCAGCTGGCGCAGACCTACTGTGCACATGTCTACACGGTAAGCCTGTTCTACAGTAGGCATCTGTGATGTGCTGTGCACATCTCATATCTGCACATTTGGTTGGTGTCCATCGGTCCACGGGCCAGTGGTGGGACACACAGGGATGTTGCTGAACATATATGCATGCAACCCTGTACAGCTGTAACACTAGCCTCTCAGATGCTCATGTGTCGTGAACACCGTACACACATGTGGTTGTGGGCTGCCGTCCATACCCATCTCCTCCTGTGGGTTGCTATCATCCCACACACTCCTTGTATTGTATGTTCAGGCTATGCACCTATGTGGGGCTTGTGGGCATGCAATACGATACTATATGCCTTTGCACCCATCACAGACAATGTCACACAGGTACACCGGCAGCCGTACACGTCACAGCTTGTCAGCACATCACATGTGGTACACACATAACACATCTCCTGTGGGACATGGTCATTTGTGCGGGCATGTCCAGCGGTCACATGACACAGCTAACCCTACATGTCGGCTCTGCAGGACATGTGTCTATACAGCTACTGACACATGTACATGGGCAATGCCCCCTACCTACATCACATGGTACTACCTGTGGAGTATGTGTGTCTGCATCCATGCTATGGCCATAGATGACAATTGTACATCAATATGTGCAACATACCTCATTGTGCGTTGTCATGTGCACATGTTCCATGTGTCAATGCATTTTTTGTGTCTGTTGGGCGGTCATTGTTGTGCATGGTTTACATGGCTGACATAGCGTGCTGTGTCTGATTCCAGGTACTTCATTGGGCTACCAGCATTGTACATTTCTACAGCACATTCCAGCCATCATGTAGCCAGCTTAGATGACAGTGGGAGGTGTTCCGCCATGTGCACATATGTCACACAGTACGAGGGTGACTGACACACATTGTCAGGACTGGGTTCTGACTGCTGTGGATGTGTGTACTGGTGTTGACAACCATGACTGCACCAGATGGTGTCTTCTGGATGTGTAACATTCACAACACACACCTACATTCACATAGCAGCACATCGTCCACGACAATGGACATTCCTGCATGAACACTGTGTACGCGGTATGTCTGTATGACCACTGCATATATCACTGGTAGCCACCAGCATGGCTGCCTACAACAGCGGTGTGTATCCTGTGCAAACATGGGTTACACCTGTCACAACACACCTGTGTCAGATGGCCCTGTAGTGGGTGACAGTGCAGTTCCATACATCATGTAACAGTATACATCGTGCACCAGTATGTTGCAGACATGTGAACGGCTGTGCTAGTCGACATATGCACACATGACACATCACCTGGTACACCGTGTCTGCCTTGCCACCTGCTATTGTGACCACCCTGTGATGACATTGTACGGCCCACATGGACTGGGACATGTGATGGCTCAATGGTGAATTAACCCTCCCGGTGTGTGTCTAGCCAGGTGTCCAGTAGCCAGTGGTCTGCACGCAGGGATAGTGTACATTGGCCTACTCTGTCACTGGGACTGTTGACTATGGTCATACTGTAGTTATGCAGGCATGTGGTGTTTGTCCAGTCTGATAGTCGTGTTCAACCACACTACCGTGGCACACATGACCTGTGGACATCTGCCTAAGGTGTGCAGCCCACATGTACATCTTCACATGCTATGCTGCCTGTGCAGCGGTGTCACATGTCTGTCTCCGGCAGGGCTGTCACAGGTAGGCACAGCATGCAGTGATGTGTGACAATGCTTACACCCTCCACGGTGCTGTACACAAGCACTGCACACACAGTACAGCACACATGTCATTTATCTGCAGTGCCTGGGACCTGCCTCCGTGCCCTACATGGCACACCTGCCAGTCCAGATTGTACACAGATCATACCTCCCAGGCACATACCTGGACTGCAACACACACGGTGGGTGGTTCCCACACCACACAGTGATTTACACACATACTGTATATTCCCAAGACACATTGCATCATAGGTAATCCATGTTCAGATACCCATGTTCGTGACCGCTACGCACATTGTGACACGCGACAGTGAATACACTGTACACCACAGGTTACATGCTGGTCGTGTTGGCATACTGTACATTGCACCTAGGACAGTTGCTACTGCTATGTATTGACAGCAACACGCCCTTCCCTAGTATGGACTCCCATGTACCCACACATGCTTGGCCATGCAGTACGCATAGCTGGGTGACACATTACATGACACATACCATACCTACACTACCCTCGGCATGCACCAAACCTCCATGTGTCTGTGTGCTATGCCTACACACATCCCCCCTCTGTTTGCTGAACATCCATGCTTCTCAGCCCTGCTAGCCACACCCTAAACAGACAACCATAGCAGCATGCATGGTACATACACTCTACAGCCGGTATTACTGACATCCACTGACAGAGGTAGTTGATGGCATGGCACCCCGTACGATGGACAGTCTACGTGCCTATGCCAACACTGATCACAGTGCACTTCTGCTACATTTACACACTGGTAGGGACCATGCTATTCCACACAGAGACATGGTGGTACTGGCCTTTTCACAGACGCCACAGTGGTATTCCTGTTCCATGCACACGTGCTGTATGGGCACATGTGCAGGCTGTTGCACGGTAGTTATGTTCACATGTGTGTGGTGTGTCACTTGACAGTCATGGTGTGTCCTCATGGTGCATCACATACTCCACAGCTAGCTACCTACACATGACTGCCATACATTGCAGTGTGGGCCCTCACGCAGTGTGGTGGTATGTCTCTGCTGTTTGACTACATCCACATTCAATGCAGCATACAACAGTCATGCAGGCATTGCCAACACAGATGTTGCTGGCATCGTGCCTGCCAATGGGGTACCTACCAACAATACACACTCTCACTCACTACAGGGTTCCAATCCTTGGCTGGACATTGTATTAACCCTGTGGACACATACATAGTACTGCCATGCACATGTTATGTCCGGGAACACAGTCCCAATGTCACCTCCAATCTCCGTAGTTGTTGTATCCCGCCAACCTGGCTGTTACATGTCTCTGCAGCAGCACACTGCATTGACTGCTAGCCCATTCATGTACGTTGTACCCTGACCACCACACTACCACATCTATCACACTACACATGGGTGGTACTGCATTGCACGTATGGGGCTGCATTTGTACACCCATGACTGGGCCATTCAGTATGGCACTGGGCCACATCCTGACATACATGCTTCACACACTCATTGACTACCTGCATGCCTTTACTGGCACCCTTGTTGGGCTTCTGTGCCACAGCACACCACATCCCATGCTGGCCACCTGTCATACTATTGCATGGGTGGTTGGGGTGGTACAGAGGGTATCACATCAGACATGATCCGCTCTTTGCCCTTCAGCGCCATTCCACTTTATGCTATTGCCAATGTACACATCCAGCATCACATCGCACCCTATGTCTCAGGATGTTACGCCATGTGCCTCCTGTACAGGTCACACAGTGGTGCAGGCATATCATGCTAACTACAACAAGTCAGGGACGTGTGACATTGCACAGTCCTCAGTCATGTGGCCCCTCATGCTCACTATTTGCATCATTACACTACCTGCTGTCACAGAGTATTGTCCATGCCTACATATACCACATCTACATACCTGGCAGCATTCTAGCTCATCCTACTCATACTGCTAACAACCATACAGGTGTCAGTGTGGCAGATATATCATGTAGATATCATTGCATCAGTTACATCACACATAGTGCATACACATCACCTTTGCATAGTGACAGTCATGCAGTGTGTATCACATGGATACTGTCCCTATACATGCATATCACGTTGTACATGGTTGCTGTACACACACATGCCCCACATGGTGCTGTGGTTGCCATATTCCACCATGGCGTGGGTACACATGTGCAGGACCACGCATTTCTGGACCATATGTCTAGCTGATACCTTGGGTGCCCTTGTACCTGTGCCATACACACATGTACACGCGGGCAGTGTTACAATAACACATATGTGGTGTACCTTACACAATGGATACAACGTTACATGTCTCAGTATAGTCATGCTGTGATGTCTACCCGGCTCAGACAGTTTACATATGCAAATGACAGTCATGTAACACATCTGTACTCACCTGCATACCACTAACACAGGGGTGTAATCTACTCTGCCATGGGCCATGTTCTCCGCATTACTGATGCATGTAGTACTCCTACATGGCGTTTGCAGTGGGCAGGGTGGGAGGAGCAGTCCTGCATGTGTGCACACATGCCACATTGCTCAGCCCGGCGCCTGTGTGACATCGACAGACTGGACACACACCGCTGTGGGACATAGGTCCTGTGCACATCCCACAGGGGCACACTGTGTCTCTAGTCATGTGATAGCTCCCTTGCTGGTAGGGTGACACAGACCCATGGTACCACCACAGCGGAAGTACTGTATAGACATACAGTTGACATCCACTTCTGCCGTTCAGTGGACACTACCATGGGGGGGGTGACACTACTGTGTACATTGCACATGTGTTTACACACGGCCCTGCCGGACATCATTGTGGCACACATTGCACCTGCTACGGAACGTTTGGACATGGTTACTTGCTGTTCCCTCCATTTCGGGTACCTATTCTGCTACTACACTGTCCCATATGTGCAGGCCATACATATCTTGTTTATGTACATAACATTAGGCCATCCCTCCATCATGCATGCTATGCCTGTGATACTGTCTATGATTTCTGAACATATCCATCATGACAGCTTTGCATTACACATAATTGACATAGTCACCCCTACTGCGTGGGATACGTGCATGTCGTGCGCACATTCCGTATGACATCGACGGTATATGCCCATGCACATGTGTGCTGTGACACTATACATACATGGCCTATCCCCTGCTGTGGGGCTTCATTGTTCGATATCCACTGACAGCATCGGCGTGGGTGGTGGCATTGTTCTGTGTTTGGAATCCCTATGGCGGACCTTGGGTTATCACGTCTGTGTACATGTTGTCCCACTGCTGTGCACACATTGTCCACAGTCGTTGGTATGCTCCGCGGCTTAGCATTACATAACCACCTTTCACCACTCTCTGCCTAATGGACAGGTATCTTTACTTACACACATCGTTCACATACAGTGCAGATTAGTCATACGTATCATGCGTTACACATCAGTACATCTCGTGGGTTCGACATACCTTTCCGGCCTTCGCTTCTGTATTCGTCAATATCTTCCTCTCAGTATTTCCTTTCAATAGCGTTTGTGTTCGTTATGAACATACGGTTTGAATATCCAGGGAGTCTTCCTTTTATTCGTCGTCACCTGAGGCATGTGGGTTCATCACGCCAATAGCTGTTCCTCGGTGTGTACTTATGCGCATATCACTGGTGATCCTCCTCCATTTGTACGTTACCCGGGAAACTAGGCCATGGTTCATTCCTCGTGTGGCCGTTAGTTATTTGCACTACCTTCGTGGGGATGGTATGTATTGTATAATGTTTGTGTGACTGCATACGCTATGTGTGGTGTCAGGTACATTACGCTGTGGTGTTAGCCGTGGATTGTGTGTGTTGGGTATGGTATTCTGTTTGACATGTGGGTGTCCGTGTCCTGGCGGAGTCTGTCGATGGCATTGTGCATTCAGATGTGTAACATAGCTGTTATATTCCTGTACACAACGGATGCAAGGATGCATCAGCTGCTGCTAGTGTTTCCCACGGCTTGTTGCGGGTATGCCGCTGTCATTGACTGCCTGTATGTTTTTGCTACGGTTTTAGCTGTTATCCCTTTGATATGTGTGATGGGGTATATCTGCGGATGTGGGTGACGGGTACGGGGTGTGGGTCTTGCATTTATACATACAAGATATGCTTGTGTGTGTGCTCCATCCCTGCTTGGGGAGCTGCAGGTTACCTGTCTGTTGTTCTGGGAATGTTTGTTTTGTTGATGTCGTGGTGTCGGTATCGCCTGCATGTGTGCTTCCTGCACGTATTCCTCCTTCACATCGGTTATATATCTGCGGATGTTCGTCCATGCCTACTATCCATTGGCATTTTGTCACTGATAGTTACGGTGATTGTGGTCCTATACTTGGGACGGCCTGTATGCTACCGGTAGCCTCCTATTCGTGTGCCGCTTGCTTACTTAACGGTCGTGGAACACACAGCGGTATTTACGGGACCGTAAGTGTTCATGATCGGTGCCGGGATAGCACATTCGTATTTTCGCCGTACATGCCTGATGCTGTGTAACGTTGCCGACGTATCATGTTGAGTCTACCATATGGCCGCCATACATATGGTCATGGTTTGTACATGCGTCCTTTGCATCTCCTGTTGGCTATGGCCCTGTGGTACATTCTGGGACATTTCCGCTTTGCATCGTTTTACGTCGCCACGCACATAGCCACTGAGGAGATGTCAGTACTACTTTGTGGGTACTGCTGTACATACGCCTATGGTTCCTGTACTGTATGCCTACGCATGTTATTACACTCCGCCTGTGACATGTCACCTACATACACATTTTACAGTGGCACACACATTACACACACAGCGGAACACATGACAACCTCACCTCACACATACACATATTGCCGCCATGGCTCTCAACCTTCCATTTCCAAAATGAGGAACACACACATTACTAATGTGGAACAAATGGGCATAATGTGGAACACATACTAATGGCATACTAACAACTTCAGCTAAGTAGGTCATAGGATGGTTAAAATATGCTGATTTACTTACAATGAAGAACCTTTAATGAATTACTATGATTAATTTCTATTTACCAGGATGTCATTTAAATACATTCCTAACAATGAATGTTTGACAGACATTTTCAATGTGGAACTTTGAGGAACTGCGAGGAACATGAACTGTTTTAGACCCCAAATGAGGTACGTTCCTCATAATGACGTACACTTGACTGGTATGCTTGCCGCTTTCGCACCGACGGTTGCACACAATACCTACGTTGGCCGCATCGCCGGCGGCGTGTACCTCCGCACTCATATCCTATGGATATGACACGCACATATCCCGTTACTGTACCGTGGACTGGTGATCATCCCGACATGCGGATATGTATTGATGCAGGTTGACATTTCCATGGCTGGCGTTCCCTGCTCTGCCCACCCTCCCGGATGATCGGGTTGTCGGTCACTATGTTTACTATGTGGAGATTTCGCGTCTTACTTATCTGTGAACTTGCATCCCTGGGTTCCATATTAACCTGTTGTACTTTATATCTGTGTATGTGTACATATATTTCTACATGTGTACTGATATCTATTTCCGTATCTGTGTATGCACATAAGTACATATGTGGTCGACTTGCGGCGATAGTGGCAGCATACGGCTACGCCGTGTGCTGTAGAACCGGCGTGCGGTGTGGTGTTGGCGTTCCATGCTCTGCTGGCTATTGGGTGTGCAGTGTTTGGGTGGTGCCTTTGTTGGAGTCACACATAGGTCCGGCCATACGGTACACATTACGGGCAGACATGTTTGTGTGGCGTCCATTTCACTGTGTGTGCAGGTAAGGAGGTGTCAGTCCATGGGGCCCACGCTGTCAAAGTATGTGCTATGCGTTCCCTCTTTGCCAGGGCGTGGGCATATTGGGTGCGCCTCCGTCTACCTACTGGGGCTGGCACAGCGTGTTCATGGCGCTGAACGCCCTGTGCCTGTGCTTGCCTTGGCAGTTGTGGCGGGCTTGGTGGCCCTACACCATTATGTCCCTGCAGCAGCTGTTTCCGCAGAATCATATTGTGTAGCATACAACATACTATGAATATGTGGGCACATGTGCCTGGAGAGTACTGCAAGGCTCCACCGGATGTATCCAAGCACCGGAACCGTGATTTCAACATCCCAAACACACGCTCTATGATTATTCTGGTTTGTGCGTGTGCCTCATTATGGCGTTCTTGCATGTGTGTGTGTGCATTTCTGATGGGTGTCATTAGCCACGGCTCCAGTGCATAGCCAGCATCCCCCACAAGGTGACCTTGTGTGATGTCGCCCCTGGCGAATACCTGATACAGCTGTGAGGCATGCCAGATATGGGAGTCGTGGTAGCTTCCAGGGCTGCCAGCACACACATCCATGATAATGCCCTGCGCATTGCACACGACCTGGCAATTGATGGAGGGGTATCCCTTGCGGTTTATGTAGCGTCTACCCTGCTCCCCGGGCGGTGACTTGATTTCTATGTGCGTACAGTCGATCGCACCCAGTACCTCCGGTATTGTGCCACACGGTGGAAGCGGCGCATATTGCTAGCCAACTCCTCCTGAGATCTGGGGAAGTTTATATACTCATGGGCATGTCGTAACATGGCATCCAGGAACTGGTGTAGTACCCTAGATGCTGATGCCTGTGAGATACCCATTATAGCCCGTGTTGGCCTTTGAAAGGTACCTGTAGCCAGTATTCGCAAGCTCACACATACCTTTGTGTCCACTGGGATGGGCTCCCCTCTGTTGTCTCTTGTTCTCAGGCGTGGCCGGCACAGCTCCACTATTTGCTGTAACGTGTCCCTGTCCACCCTGTAGCTCTACTATCTCCAGGTCTTGCAGCCCCTGGTAGGTCACCCTTGGTCTGAACACTCTCCTTCTCCTGTGAGGCCTACGGTAGTTGTCGGCACCGTCCTCCGCAACTCCGTCTGTCTCTGCCACATACCTATGCATCACGCCACGGCGGCACCCACCATATACATATTAAAAGTTCCCGTGTGTTTACACCCTCACGGTGCGGCGTTTGGGAAATCGTGCTGTGTGTTGTGTGCATTCACACTTTATACTGTTGTGCTGTATACCCGGTGATGTCATTGGGTGTGTCTGTGCAGCCGTATCCATGGATTATTTTCGGTGTTTTACGGTTGCAACTGCAACGGTATTGCCTTTAGTGTTACATTACAGTTGCCTGCATTGGCTTAGCTTTGCATCTTACATTACTGCATCCTGCAGGCACATGGCATATGATGCATTTTATCTGCAGCCGCAGTTATGCTACCTCTGTACTTGGCTGTGCTATTTCGGTTCTTTGCTCTTTGCATTTCTACTACATCCCCTACTATCTTTGCATTCATATGCCTCCCTTTCCCGTTATGCAGGAGTCTGCATGCAGAGTTGTCAGCTGCCGTTTGCCCTTCCTGGATTGATTGGTGTTGATTGCTCATTACGGCTCCAATTACACTGCTTCCGCATTTCCTCATATTCTCCACATTACCTTCCTATATCCGTGGTTGTTGACGGGGAGGCCGTCACATGACTGGGTTGGGGAACGTAGTCATCCTCGTGCACATGCATCTGTGCGCGCATTATGTACTCTCAGCGCATCTATTTCCTCACACGCCGGTCCTGCTGCTGTGATGTGCATTGTACAGCCCAGGTTTGCTGGCCTCCAATATGCTTCCTCCTACAGTGGCACACCCCTCTGCGATTGACATGTATCTCGTGTAGGCCACTCCTCGGTGTAGTACCGCTGCGCCGTTTGCTCCATCCTTACACCGGCGCCAGCTTTGCGATTCACTATTATCTGCCTCATTTGCATGGCATTGACTGCTAATACATGGTTACGGCGGAAACACTGCCACCACTCCTTGACAACCCTTGCGCTGGGGTTGAGGCTTTCCATACATACTATGGTGTGTGGTGGCTGTACAGCTGATGTGTATTATACAGCTCTTTTAGGACATTGTCATATTATTTCATTGCTTTGCACCTTCTGTACACATATCCGGGGTTCTGCTGTGGTTTCTACGCATGACATTTTGTCATTATTTACAGTTGTGCATGTTTTCTTTGGACATTCTCAGTGCCTTTTGCCATTGGCATATTGCACCTGTATGATACCTGACGTTGACAGCCTTCCGTTACTCCTTGGTCATGTTTGGGTAAATGTAAACCGCTTTTTCGGTTTACATTGCCGCGTCTTACGCCACGCATGCCCGCCGTTGGATCGCTATTTGCCTTCATTTGCATGGTGCAATACCGCACACAGTGTGATTAGCATACCTACGCCGGGGACGGCGCAGGTCCGGCGCACGCCGGTAGTGCACGTGGGATTGCTTCATACCTGAATAGCTCGGTGGCCATATTTGGCTTTATAACGCCGACGCTATGCTGGCGCCTGGCGCAAGGTTCATGAATCCCGGGGTTATGTCTTTCCTGAGAACACTGTGTGTCACTAAAAAATAGTAGCAACTGATAATGCCACGGCCCTTTCATTTGCCCTACATATAATAATCCACTGCATATACAGACTGCCATGTAAACTCTGATATAGAAATAATCAAACATCTACTAACATTTTTGGTGTATAAATAGAGATAAATTATTTTGCTTTACATACAATTTTACAAAGATTACAGTGTCACTCAGAAATCTGATAGATCATGATGTGGCATTTTTGTGGTCATTATATCAAGAACAGAATTTTGAGTATGTCAGTTAGTGCCCATTCGAGAGATTCAATAATCTGGATATGACTCGTGTGATGCAGGCTGGATCATCATTTTACAGTACAGTGCAGAAATGAATGCATCTTCTGTATGCATCTGTAAGGCTGGATCATCATTTTACAGTAAAGTGCAGAAATGAATGCATCTTCTGTATGCATCTGTATGGCATTCTGAACGGTACTGTTTACAGTGCTGCTAGTTTGATTGCAGGCCTGACACATGTGACTGCAGACAAATTGCAGTGGCAGCCTTTGTTTCTAAGGCAGTATGTACATGACAGTGAATATTGTGAAACAAAGGAGCATGGTAAGTCTGATAGACTGTCATTACTGCTATATGAAAAGCCTGAGGAGCCAACAACTATCGGTTTAGAGGTTGTGCAGCACGTTGGTTGTTGCACACTTAGCTGTGATGAATGATCCTGCACAGAGAGAAACCAGAAATAATAATTTACTGACAGAAATGTAAGTGTTAATAATAAAAGTATTCTCTAGATGTGATTACTTGTTATAACCTTCATTTGCAGCCCATAGGCAAGTACTAGGCTATCAGAATGCAAACTACTACAGGCCTAGGCAATGACCAGAGTTCAGAATCAAACTCTGTACTTTGTATCTGTAATGTAAAGACCTTAACCATTATGCTAACCCCACCATAGAGAAGAACAGATGTTCTTATGGTCAAGGAATTTTATTATGTGGTTTTAAAGTAGTAATTCCAACCAGCTTACACTTCACAAGTGCTCTATGTTGACATCAGCTCCATGGCACAGATTGATGGGTTCCCTGAATGCAGCTCATCTGACTCAAGTTTGATTGGTGGCTCAGCCACTGGAGGAAACAGGGATAGATGGGGTGGGAAGGAGTGAGTTAGTTGGCTTGCCGACTGTGGGAAGGTTTCTGCTTGTGATAAGATTCCCAGGTGATAGGGATGGTGCCATTATCATGTGACAGATTGCCAATTACTGTGACATTTGTGGGAGAAGCCAGAGCTAACTGACGCTATGTACAGCAATGCGTGTAACATCACTAGCACCTCCCAGATGGACAACACCAAAAATATCTTCTGGCATGCAGGACTAGTGTATATGATTCTGACATCTGCTTCACTCTACTTCACAACCCACCACTGGTGTAGTCTCAGCCCCAAGAGATAGTGCTGGGGACACTTAAAGCAAAATGGTACAGGCAAGCATTGATAGTCAACTGAAGGCATGCAAACAAGGGGAAAAAGAAGTGCCACATATTACAGCATTGTGTCAGCTGCATGGTGAGAAAGTGATCATGTAATAGCTCTTTATGAAAAAACACATCTGTTAGATAAGATGATTATGTCTGCTGCACTGATTTTGGAATAGACTATATTAATTACAAGAGAGTGAGACTTTTCCATACAGAAGAATTCACAGATTGAAAAGTGAGTCAATCACCATTTTTATTCTGGTTGCTGTCAAAGGTACTGAACATCAATAAATTGCCATTGCACTAGGTACTATATGTTTCAGCATCTTCAGACAATAAACATGAAGTCCCACGGTCATTCTCCATGTTTCATCAGGTGGTGTGGCACTGATAAGAAAAATAAAAATTCATCAAATAGTAACATGGAATGTCAAAGCATCCACAATGCACCACTACCAGTATCCTTATTTCCTTGGGATTGACCATTTACAGCAAGGCAATGCTTTCATTTTTAGTGCATTTGGTAAGCAGGTAAATTAATTTGTCCGAGTTTTCATCAAATGACAAATTTAAAGCTGGATGTGACATGATTTGAAGGGTATCACAATGGACAGAAGCATAAAGACTGGACCATGGGCATGACGTAGTAAGGATAATTAACATCAGTTAGCCGAAAGAAGAAGAGAGCACACACAGAAGGGAGAAAACCTCAAAATGCATTTTCACGTAACCTAAATTTGTACTTAGATGTTTGTGATGGTGGTATCAGGAAAGTTTCTTTTTCCATTGTAAAGCCATGCCACTATCAAACAATGCTAATCTCTGACACATGTATCACATAAATAGCATGCCTTAAGTATGTGTGACATGAGCCACACGACACACATATATTGAATGACATGGTGGCAATGTGTCCAAAAAGGACCATAAGGTAAGGACATGTATGTATTTAATCACATGAACTATCTGCATACTTGTAAGCCACCACAAAAACATTCCAAGCGTAAGAACATATATAGGACAAAACAAGAAATTCATGAACATCAAATTCAGAAGGTAGGTTCAAAACATTATAAGAATGTACAAATCAATCAGGCAATGAACAGTGGTTACACAAATATGCTGAACCAGGACAAGCACAGAATATGTCAGAAGTATCATATCAATCAGGTACAGATATTGCAGCATATAGGACATATGTGTAAATGCAGTTCAAACACATGCCCACTTTCAGGTGATGACATTTTATAAGAAAATGTGTGTACATATGTCATGTTATATTCACAATGAAATATCATGGCCAACATGCCAAACATGTGAAATAATGCACAATGTATACAGCAACATGCAGATGGTGAAAGATTGTTGTGTGGCAATGTTCACTGCATATAATTTGACAGCACAGCACACATACCTGAAAACACATATGCACAAAACCCGAAACAGTGACCAAGGATGCATGTAAGATCAGGGCATTGTAGCATTAGCTTGTCAGCCTGAATACACCTCCATCAAGTGTAACAGTTGTCATGTGCCATATGATGTCAAATTTACTACACATGTAACATTTGGAGTGAAACTGCCTGCATTGCAGAGTGTGTTACAGTAGTGTGAATACAAATGATGCATTACAGTCTCTGTATGACACTAGTCTATGCCATGTGTAACACTTTCTATGGATTATTAGCTTATGTATTTTAATTTTGGGCATTTGCCACCTTTTGACATACTTTGCAGACCTTTGTCAAGAATGTACCAGCAGTTTCTAGACTTGATAATAGCAATAGTATATTTACTTAAACAAGTAACAGCAAACATAAGCACATAAACATTGTTGTATATCAGTCAGTTATGTGAAGTAACATAGCCTGTATAAACATAGGTTCCCTTTATATGAGCACAGTAATCATCTGGCATTGCCCACAGTCACACAAACCTATATAATGTGCATGTCATGAATGTGTTAATAAACACAATAAACTATGCATCATACTGTCTGCACACCTGAACATATGAACATCACTGTGTAGAGCTATCCCTAGTCCACTTCCAGCTTAGCAAACCCTTATGCTGGTACAGCTAATAACTTCTTTGCAAGAGGACAAACACGTAACAAGAATTGTTTTGAGTAGATGCAAACTTCCCACATTTCTGGAGAGTCTATGGGCATGCCCTCAAAACAAAAATTTCTTAAAAATCTGAAGTGAAATGATTGCATCTGGCCAAATTAATTGGGCCAGATATACTATTTTTATGAGACTCGTGTGTTCCAGTAAATGGGAGCAGGATCACAGCTACTGCTCTCTATACTTTTCCTCTTTAGTGATGATATCTTCATCATTTGGGCAGGTAGGCTTTCACAGCCTGGCACATTTACAGGATTTTTCCTGCTCGTTGGCAATTCCACATGGTTCTTGAAATTCACCACTCACCATAGCCAAGAAAGGGGTAACTTTCTAGACTTACCCAACTACAAATACCTTACCATGGGGAAATTTAGTAACAATTTGTATAGAAAGCCCACTAGGGTCAGCCTGCTCCTTCATAGCAGCAGCATGCATCCTCACATTACCAAAAGAAATGTGATCAACTCTGCAGGAGTGCAGATTGACAGGATCTCCAAAAGCCTCCAGGTTTTCACCAAAAACATTATTGATATAGTAAAGGTCTTCCTGGCTCATGGGTATGGTAATAGGTTCATCAGTTCCATTCTGGAACTCATTAGGGACCTCAAACAGGCCAATGATCCCACTCTTCTAGACCCAGGGGACTGTCAGGGCAGAATATTTAGGAACAAGTGTAAGGACTTACAAGAACCCATATGGGATAGGAGCATGGCCTTATCACAGATTTCACTTTAAGGAGATCATCAAGCTATTACATGATAGAATAAAATCCATAAAAGGGAAGTCACCCCTGATCATTATTAGTAAAAAAATACGAGCACTCATAAAATCCACTAAGGCTAATTTTGAGAGAAAAATTGCCATGGATTCAAAGGACAATCATAAGGCCTTTTTCAGCTATGTTAGGAACCTGGGTGGAAACTCCCAGATATGCTCAGAATTAGTCCAAAATGATACAAAAATCACTGAACCCACAGACATTGCCAACATACTGGCAGACAGGTTCAGTGCAAACTTCACCCCCCCTCTTCCCCCCTAAAGGAGAGATAACTATCCCAGCGGAGTGTAGCCTCCCAGATATCTCAAATGCGCAGGTAAAAGCTGCTCTCTTTAAAGCTAAAAACACAGCATCAATGGGACCGGATGGTGTCCCCGGCTGTGTGCTACATGAGCTAAATGAGGAATTAAACCCGCACATAAGGCAGCTGTTTAATCTCAGCCTTACCACAGGATACGTGCCCAAGGAGTGACGTATGGCAACTGTGGTCCCACTCCACATAGGCGGTGCCTCTACGGACCCTGGTAATTACCGCCCCATAAGCTTAACAAGTCTAGTCTGCAAAGATATGGAGAGGATCATAATGGAGCTCATAAACAAAGATATAGGGGACTTGCAGACATTGGACCCGACCCAGTTTGGCTTCAAGGGAAGATCATGCCTTTTGAACTTGGTCGACGTCTTCGAAACAGTCACCAAGGCCATTGATGAAGGAAAGGCAGTCCATACAGCTTACCTTGACCTTGCAAAGGCTTCCGACACAATACCCCACTCGGGTATTGTAGAAAAACTTACCAGCTTAAATGTAAACCCATATGTCACAAGATGGGTTGCAAACTGGCTTAAGGACAGAACCCACAGGGTTAGAGTTGCTGGCGCTATGTCAGACTCCAAGCCGGTCACAAGTGGTGTCCCACAGGGCTCGGTCCTTGGCCCCCTATTGTTCGGCATCTACCTCTCAGAAGTACAGGCCAACATGGGAGGACTTTGGCTGACAAAGTTTGCAGACGACTGCAAACTGGGCACCATAGTGGAAAGTGCATCGGACACGGATATCCTTCAGAAGGGACTCACGGAAACAGATAGCTGGTGCCAGAGCCATGGCCTGAAGTTAAACGCCAAAAAATGTATAGTCATACCCTTCTGGAAAAACAAGGTAACCCCAAGCTACCATATAGGTGGCAATCCACTAAGCACAGAAGAGGTTATCAGGGACCTGGGGACCCAGGTTGACAGTGGCCTTTCTTTTGACACTCACGTTGCTAAAGTGGTTAGAAAGACCTTCTACATTGCCCACCTGATCATGAAGGGATTCGCATCCAGATCTAGTGAGGTCATTGTTCCCCTCTACTCTTCACTTATCAGACCAATGATCGAGTACAATGCCCCATTCGGGATGTATCTCACCCGACATCTGCAGCAATTGGAGAGACCCCAAAAGTTCCTCACCAAAAGGATAAAGGGACTCCAAAATCTGTCATATGCTGCCAGATTGAAGAAACTCCAGCTCTATTCAGTCGCATACCATCTGCTCAGAGGTGACATGTGCCTGACATACAAGGCCATGTCCAACCCGGAAATAATGGACATGCTCCACCTCAAAAAATCCAAATCCACCAAAACCACTAGAGCAAGCGACTTAAACCTTAGCACGGACATAAATAGGACGTGCTGGAGGGATAGATTTATCACTCAGAGACTCCCTATGCTGTGGAATAAAATCCCTGTCCATGTGAGGCAGAGCACCTCACTGGCTCTGTTCAAGAGAAATCTTGACCTGTGGATGGGAGATCGTAGGTTTACCCCGGGAATCATCTCTGTGCCACTGCTGGACAGAGGCACAACAAACTAATGGGCACAGTATTTTTTCATATAAGGGGTGGCGTAAGCCACAAAAATTTGGGCTAGGCTTATAAATGCCTTAGGGCAGATAGCCTAGTATAAACCTATGAACCTATGAACCTATGAAAGTGATAACTGACAACAGAGTGATCGTCACTGAAAGAAGTTGCTCCACTAAAAGAAGTTAACTTAACAACCTACTCCCAACTCACAAAACATTTAACCTAAAGAGAGCAAAGAGCATCAAGGATTATGTGGAGGGCAAGGAGACTGAGGAAGATGGCAGGCAAGAAGGCACCTTTAGCTGGGGATCTCCCATGTGCAATTACTGCCCCCAATGAGTACTGCAAACAAGTTCAGCTCCCACAACACAGGCAAAGAATACCAAAGCAGGTCACATGGAAACTGCAACAAGGAATGCATTGTCTATAGGGCCAACTGCAAGAAATGTAACAGCTTTTATATCAGAAAGAGCATCAACAAACTCAAAAGAAGGATTGCTTAGCATCTTTCAGAAACAATGCAAAGACCTTAAAAACCCTCTCGTAAAAAACCACATGGAACCATCAGACCATGGAGGCTTTATTTTCCAAATTCTGGAGAATGTTAACATGGTTACTCTTCAAGGGAAAAGAATTGCACACTACAGAAAAAAAAGAATTACACTGGCAAATCAAAGTGGAAGCACATAAAAGACCAGGGCTCAACTTGTCCTGCTCCATTTGCAGCATTCTTAGCATCAGGAAAATTAACCACAAGAATTTCTACTGACATTTCCTGGGGAACATCTTTTAATGGGAAGTGGATTGATGCTCTCAAGAGGCTTGTCAGATTAAGTTTACAGCAATGCCAGTAGGAAGAGAGAGGGTATATAGGAAGGGAACAGTATTTGTAACCTTTTGAAATGGCAGCTCCCAGATCTGTTCTGGCATAGTCTGAATAATATGGCTAAATCTGAAAGGAAGAAGTTCCTCATTTACAAAATGGCTTTTGAAGAAAGTGATAAATAATCAGTTTATGTTTGTGTTAAATCTTTTTTTGTAAGACTTGCACCCACTGGCTGGCACGTACTACTGATTTATTTTTGATCATTATCTGCTCACACAGACCAACTCTTCCATAAAAGCAGAGTCACAGTCCCAATAGAAAGGCTAAAATGATTAACAGCATGGGAGATTTGCTTTTATATTTCTTTATTATATTTGTTTACTTATTTAATTCTGACATTATATGTCTATAATTATGGACAGATCTGATGGAGTTGCCACAAAAGCACTGCAGATCAGTATACAGACTTTAACTAAGTGTTTAGATCTCTCTACTTCTCCAGAGGTTCCTGTTCTGGAAAATGTTACATAGCAACAATTCTTTAAATGAGGGAGGGAGGGACAGACAGGCTGGAATGGCCTCTTCTGTGATGGTCATCTAGCATCCAATCCACGGGTATGGGGAAGGCTCATACTCAGTCCAATCCACTTGGCTCTCCAAAAAGAAGCAGTTCCCAGCACATCTATGTCTGCCCCCAAACAGCTTGGTTTGTATAAATGTAACTACACTTGCCTGATAATAGTCATGCATACAACAGTGTTCATCGGTCCAGCAACATAAGAATTAAGATTTTGCAACTTGGACTGAGATTTCCAGAGTTTTTCTCTCTTTCTTTCTGATGTGAGCATGTTTTCTGTTTTCTAGCATAAATGTACTAAGGTGATTTTCTGCTAACCACCACAACAACCTGAATGTTGTTTCCACTGTACAGAGGTGCTCAAGACTTTTTTTTTTACCTTTACTCATTCTCCTTGGAATATCTGGCCTCAGAAATCCAAGCTAGACCAGTCAGCTCCTTGGCAATGCAAAGGGTTAGAAAGACAGACAGATAGATAAATAGATAGAGAGACAGACAGACAGACAGACAGACAGACAGATAGATAGATAGATAGATAGATAGATAGATAGATAGAAATAGATTAGATCTATATATATATATATATATATATATATATATATATATATATATATATATATATATATCTACCTGATAACACCGACATGCAAAAACACCAACAACAAAATCACCGACAGCACAAAACTGAAAGTTCAAAAACATGAAACTTCACAAGCCCAACAAACCACAATCCCAAGAATCAACAAACAAAACAAATCCCCTGTCCAAAAAGCACATACACAACACAAGCACACCAAAAACCTTACAAACCTACACTAAACCTTACATACACAACTATCTATGCACTAACCTTAACCCTAACCCTAAGGTCCGCCACTATTGCACACTCACCTAACCTGCGCCTTAACCCTAACTCACTTAACCCGCCCCAAACCCTGCAGTCTGTCACTATCGCACACTCACCTGATCCACGCCCTAACCCTAACTCACTTAATCCACCCCTAACCCTAACCCCACACTTACCTTAACATGTTGGTGTTCTCAGCGTCGGGATTTTCAACTGTCGATCATCTCCGTTGTCGATCTTCCGGTGTCGGTGTTCTCGTCATCGGTGTTTTGCAGCTTCGGCGTTATCAGGTACACCCATATATATAGACAGAGAGAGAGAGCACAAGAGACAGAGATATTCTTTAATCATAGTTGTAGAGAGAATAATTTGAAATGTAGGAATATGAATTCTGTTGTCACTCTCTTGTCATTGAAAATATTCATCAGGCACAGTCCTTCTAATCTTTTTATATATATATATATATATATATATATATATATATATATATATATGGGTCTACGTTGTTTGATTGAAATTTCAAAACTTCAAAACCCATATGGCCAAGACCATATGATCAAAGTTTTTAAATTTTGAAAATACAACAAAAACACAAAACCTAAACAAAAAACTTCACCATTACATGTTTGCAGGGGGGCAAGTCCCCCTGTACCCCCACACCCTCTGTTACTTAAATATACCACCTCCGAGATCGCACTACAGTGAGGAAAACAGTAAATCTCCTGTTCTGCGCTGTATGGTAATCTCAATTCAAAGTGTTCAGAGATTCAGAACTTCGATCATATGGTCTCAGCCATATTGGTTTTGAAGTTTTGAAACGTCAATCAAACACGATAGACCCTTATATATATATATGTGTATATATATATATATATATATATATATATATATATATATATATATGGATCTAGGACAGTTGATCGAAAGACCAACTGTCCGAATCCAACCCTACTGAACACCGTTTACTGAAACTGCTTTCACGGAAAAAGCAGTTTCGGTAAACGGAAGGTAAAACACAGACACACACACACACACACACACACACACACACACACACACACACACACATATACATACACACACACACACACACACACACACACACACACAAACAAAAACAAAAAAACCCCACACACATCATGTTTACGCAGGGGGGCTTTGAACCCCTGCACCCCCCACACCCCCCTACTTTTATATTCTCACTCTGAGGTCGCACTACAGTGGGGAAAAGGGAATATTCCCTTATCCCCATTGTAGTCCAATCTCACCCACTACCACTTCCCCCTGATTCCCTGTACTTTTACGAAAGTTTTGCGAAAGCACTTTTTTCATTAAAAAGTGCTTTCAAAACTGTGACAACCGTTCACTTTCAGTGAAACAGTCTTCGATGAACTGTTCTAGACCCATATATATACATATATATATATATATATATATATATATATATAGATATATATATATATATATATATATATATATATATATATATATATATATATATATATATATATATATATATATATAAAATGTCAGTTAATAATGTAAATGCTTGTTAAAGCATTTCTGTTAATTGTTGTATCTGACTAATTGGCCCAGGTCATGGCTGAAAAGAGTATGCAGACCAGTTTACTTACTCAGGTAATAAATTTAAAATAAATGTACAAGTAAGTCCTTAATGACTAAATGTATCTTGTGTTCTTCCTGTCAGTACAGTAAAGTGACAGAGGTCAGTTGCTTTGCAAAAGTTACTATGCCACAGTTTTTAACATTGTACACTAATTCATTATTTGTGTACTAGCTATAGACTATGGACATTTTTTTTCTGGGTAACTCGTGTCTGAGAATAAGAGAAAATTCTACTCATTTTGCAGTCATCAACAAACTTTTTGAACCAAAGACTGCTGGTGTCAATCATTGCATTTGAAAAGAGGATGTCAAACAGAAGTGGACTGAATTCTGAGCACTGCAGCTGAATTGGTAACTTATACTAGTGAGGGTAGTTGATACCAGATAGATTCTACTAAAGAGTGACTTGTCATTTCAGAGATTCTGTTTCCATCGACACCAAGCTAAGTAATTTTTTTTTTAATAATTTCTTTATGGGGAATGTACTGAAGGCCTTCATGAGACTGAGATAGGCTGTATGCGTGACAAGTGCAACATTCTCAAAAATGTAAACAAAATTCAGTAGGCATGACAGTTCCCTAACAAACCTCTATTAGTTCATATCTATAAGCCAAAGACCACTTACATCCCACTGAACAGGATCAGTAGCAATATCTCCATAATCATGCACCAGATGCTGGCAAGACTGTTGGATTTGTAATCCTGGGGTTAGAACTAATTCTTCCCTTATAGATAGGGTCACTGTATTCTGCTGGCATAGTCTGGTTACAAAATCTGTGCATAGATTTTTATGAAATAAGATGTGAGACCATACCTCTCAACTTCTTAGTGCAAGAAATCTGGGCAAAGCCCAAAAACAGGAACAGATTTTAAATATTGTACTTCAAACTTAAAAAGTTGTTAGATTAACAAGGTTTGGATTAGCATGCATTTTCGGAAGCATATGAAGTCTGAAATTTAATTGTTAAATTCAATCCTAAATGATTTGCCAGAAATTCTCAAATTTTATGAGAAACAGATCAAAAATATGAGGCAAAATTCTGGACATTCTGGGAAAATCTGGACAGCTGAGAGGTATGTGTGAGTGGTATTTACTGTATTATATTTTATAGCATTGAGGAAATTTATTAGAATATTGTCAGTGTCCATGAAGTTAATGTTTCTAGTTTTGCCCAAGGTTGCTTCAGTTTGATCAGAAGATTCGACTGGGTGTCATCCTGTAAGTCTAGTGTAACAGTGGCCTTTGTTATTAGGGTTCTGAAGTTGGAATTAAATTTCTTCATTAGGATATTAGCAACATCTCAACTGGACTTCCTCCCAGCAAGTCACTTGCAAGGGGTTTGTCAGAAGTTTTATTTATTTATTTATTTACTTACATTTGTTAACCAGGTAGTATCCGACTGGGTTGAAAAAATAAAAACATTTTCAGCGGAGACCCGGGGAGGAAAGCTCCACAACAAAAATAACATTATTAAGGTACAAGCAGTAAACTTAGTTTAAGTAGTACATTTCTAACAGTATGTAAATGAGTTTAACAAAAATATTATAGCAAAATATAATAACAGAATACAATATAAACATGCATGTTTCAGGTATACAGTTTGTTACTTTGTACAGACAAGTAGACCTCCAATCATCAGGGAACCAAATCAGAGCTATAACCAAGTCAAAAAGGTTTCAGCCAACGTTGTGGACCGAGATAAACGGGTCCCATAGCATAACTATGCTTTGTTACATTGTATAAATGAAAGTGCCATTTATTTTAAGCAAAGAAGCATTTCCTAATGGCTGTTTAGCTTCAGAGAAGTCAGTATGTGAAGAAAATAAAGTGTTGTGTGCATACATAACAGCTGTTTGCTGTATTCACACCCTAATTGCCATTTAAGCATTTAAGCTATCACTGTGTAAATGCAGAATGACAGTGCTTGTATTTTCAGGCAGAGGCTAGTCCATTCCTCTTCAAAGCTGCCAATCATGTTCCTAACTGTATACACCTGGGCCAGCTGTTCCCTTCACCTCTGCCCTTGCCAAGGTTCTTAACAGGATGTTTTCCTGCTACATTGGAGGTGCAATAATGTTCCTGCTAATCAATAAACTTGTGTTCTCTGTCAGTACAGCACAAGCACAGAACAGATCTACCTTAAGTAATCTAATAGGCTTTTATAATCAGAAAACCTTGGATTTGGACATGAGCCTTCAACCAGAAGTACTTTTTTTGGATTAAGCAAAAGCTTTTGATTGTCTTTCACATAAGGTTATTTGTAACTGTTTATTAAAATTAAGTTAAATAATTAAAGTATTAGAGGGATTCTGAACTGGCTGTTTGACAAAAAAAAATGTGTTAAGATTCAAAATACTCATTCTGAATATTTCACAGTTTTGTTAGATGCTCCTCAGGAATTTGCCTGAACACGTCTTATTTAACATAGGACAGGATTCAGTAAAGCCTACATGATTCGTTAAGATTGTGTGCGCATCATGCCATAATGCACACATCATAGCATACCATTTTAGAATCAGTAAGTGGCTGTACACTGTGTGTATTGATGCACAAACATGATAAACACTATGGCATGCTAATTACAGCATAAGCGGCTGAACTATATGCTAATCAACCAATCCAAGATGGATGAGCTATTCAACAAGCTATAAAGCAACCATATAGACTCAGTGCTGGTTTTCCCTGCAAATTCCAAAACCTACTGGAATACAGCCAAGGAAAGAAGTCTACACAGAAAGAATGTTAGGGGCTGCTGTTGCTTTAATTCATGTGTATGTGCAACAGGCTGAAGTTTATGCTTCTGTTGCTGCTAACAGACCATGACCAAGAATGGAAACAGTTTTTAGACCCCATTTAACTTATCACAATCTGCATGAGGAGGAAATTGTATAGCGCTACAGGGTGGATAGAGATGCACTACAGGAACTCTGCAACCTCTGTCAACCTCAACTCAGACCCAGGGCAAATTGTGGGGAACCAATACCAGTGGAGACAAAGGTATGTGTAGTACTTAGAATTTTAGCTACAGGAACCTTTCAGAGACAAACAGGGGGCATGCTGTGGGTGTCACAGACATCAGCATCCAGGATCCTCCATCTATTCCTGAATGCTGTGCTCCAACATGCCAGTGATTACATATATTGTCCCCATACACCTGAGGACAGGGCCTTTTATTTAATTTTATCAATGTGTAAAGCCACAGAAAAAATGTGATTAGTCAAAAAATGTATGCCCCCTGTACATGTCTGCAAAGTTAAATCACCTAACAGTTGTAGCAGCAAACAACTCTCAAACTAAATGCAAAGTATCAGATTAAACTTCCAATTTCCAAAACTGCTTTCCTCTCTGTTTGGCATGGAGTTATGTTTGTGCAAAGTTTGGCATTGCACACCAGTGCTGAGTGACGGTCAACAGTTACTCAATGGTGCAGTTACCTCCACGGAATGAAACGTAAATGTGTTGTATTAAGGTAACACACACTAACACACAGCAAATGTACTATAAAGAATTATATCATTGCATTATCACTACTTCTTTAAAACTATTCCATATACCTGGATTCAAACCTTATATCATTTGGGCTACAAAAGAAATGTGTCAGTGCATTTACACCTGCTGCCACGGAGTCTACTAAGCAGCAGGTGTGTTGCATATACTCAGTCTTCAGAAGTCTCATAATTTTATCAATGAGGCTCACATTTGCTCACCTCTTAACTATGCACAAACAGGGGAAGAGTAGAAATGTGTATCTCACATAAGCAAACACTTTGCCATCATCCATGCAACTCCGCTGCTCTGTGGTATGCTATGAAAAGTGCACCATAGTATGTATTACTATTGTGTCGTATCCATTTAGTCTTCATCCCATGAAAGTAAATCTAAAAACAAGTAAACGAAAAAAGTGGATTCCTCAAAACCAATAAACCAAGAAAACAGGAATCACAGGAATTGATGGTTTTAAATCTGTATATATATGAGTTGGCTTAATACACTGGTCATCTGATGAAGTCTGGTCCTAATACAGATGAAAATGCTTAATGTGTAATAGTGTTAATGGTGGAATTTGTTTCGTTTTTTTGTGAAGAGTGTTTAATAAATTTTTGTGTGGAACTTATTGTAACCTGCATACTCCTTCCTGTGATTCCTGTTTTCTTTCTAAATCTAAAACACAAACAAAAGTAAGGCACAATTTAAAAAAAGACATATGTACACTGCACCCATCTATTACCTCCCCCATGCACTGCAAACTTGGTCTCTCACAAATATATGAACTACACTACAGAAATAAATAAGTAATGCTTTCTTATATAACACACACATTCCATTTTTCAAATACTTTTAGTAATGTGGACAGCTGTTTGCATATAGTTTGTAAAGCTGCCTCTTAAAATATACCTGCACATGTGAAACACAACAGCAAATAATACACATTGCATACTCAGCGATCTGGTAACATCCAAAACTTTAATATCCTGACAGTTGGACATGGCTAGCTATGCATTTCATACAGGCCTCCCCACATCTCTTCTCCAACATCCTGTGCTGATGTCATCCACTATAAAGTGTCCTGCACCATCATAAAAGTCAGACTTGTGCTGTGGTGCTTGTGTAAAATAATGAGTTCTCTAGTCTCTGCACTTAGGTAGGGGTTCTAATCTCACTGCAGTCAACTGGTGTGTGTGTGTGTGTGTGTGTGTGTGTGTGTGTGTGTGTGTGTGTGCGTGTGTGTGTGTGTGTGTGTGTGTGTGTGTGTGTGTGTGTGTGTGTGTGTGTGTGTGTGTGTGCATGTGTGTGTGCATGTGCATTCACTTGTTTGACATTAGAGACATAATTTTACACCAGCATGTGGGACACTGCTCTTACCATCTTCTCCTTACCAGACACTGCTGATGTCATCACTTACAAAGTGTTGTCTGACACTCTCTAAGTCAGACTTGTGCTGTGGTGCTTGTGTTAACTTCAGGGGTCTCTAGATGATGTACTTAGATAGATAGGGATTTTGTTCTCACTACAGTCAGCTGTGGTGTGTGTGTGTGTGTGTGTGTGTGTGTGTGTGTGTGTGTGTGTGTGTGTGTTTATGCAGTTGGTTGATATTAAAGACAGCATTTTATACTAGCATGTGAGGCACTGCTATTACCATCTTCCTCTCACCAGACTCTGCTGATGTCATCTGCTATAGCTTATGTGCAGATGTGCAGTATTTCCATCAGGGCAGGGTCTTTTCACAAATCATTTATTCTTATACAATTGAAATGGTACGTGGAATACACAACTAAGCACAGATGTGCACTTGGATGCCACCAGATGGGTCCCCTATGGAAGATCGACAGCTGACAACAACGACATCCACATCACCGACATGAAAACACCGACAAGTCTCCATAGTGCGGAATGGAAAGATTTCCATTCCTGCACTGTAGTCCGATGTCGGAGTTGGTATATTAAAGTTATGGGGGTGTGGTGGGCGAAGTCCCCCACGGGGGTGCAGGGAGGCATAGCCCCCCTGCTAGCAGAAAAAAGGAAATGTTATTTACATTTTTTCTGCAGTAGTGCTGTTTTTGGTGTTTCGTGTATCAGAGGAACAGAATTTATGAGCACCAGTACCAGATTGCTACAAGAAATACAAATAATGCCCTATATAAACAGTCATTAATGCAAATTTTGTTCAATTTTTATTTGGTATTGTGGAGCATGTAAGACCAAATCCTAGAGGGGAGATAACAGGAATTATATAGAGGAGAAGGAAATTAAGTGGCAAATAAAACTAGCTGTGACCCATGCACCAGGTCTTAATTAAATGGTATCCTTAAAACCAATATTAGTGAGGACAGCTACGTCATAAGTACTGTGTATCTTAGTCCATGTGTATGTGTGTGTGTGTGTGTGTGTGTGTGTGTGTGTGTGTGTGTGTGTGTGTGTGTGTGTGTTTTAAAGCAACTCAATGGATAAAATGTGGTTGACTTTTTATCTTAAACAATTTTTAAGTTTACATTTGATGAATGTCTTGGAAATTGAAAAGTGCTTTTTTATAAAGGATGTTTAAATGTTCCTGTGTTAACAGGTGTTTGTAGTGCATTTCATTTGAGCATTAAGGTAGTTGTATCTTTAAAGGATTGTGAAGGGGTGATGATACCACTCATTTTTAACAGTATTTAAAGGATGTACTATGGAGTGCAGTTAGAGTCTGATGAAGTCCCCAGTTTAGGGGATAAACACACTCAATCTGTGTCTTTGTATGTTGAAAGAATGAAACAGCTTGGACTGAAGAGTTTGGCTGACTGAAAGTGTTTCCTACTGCTTTCACAGTGTATGTTTTGGACTTATTTTAGACAAAACAATTGCCATTGCTGTTCATGCCACCTTAAGAGACTCTAATCATCCAATTCTAAGTATTTCCATTGTATACAATGGTGGCAGGTTGCTTTGTGTGGAGAAGGTTAAAAAGTTTGGTGTGATTACTGATTACAGATTGACACTTCATGGCCAAGTATCATCTGTTCTGAAAACAATGTGCTTTCACTTTTTATATCTCTTATATTAGGTATCTTCTATCTCCAGAAGACCTTTAGGTGGTGGTCCATACCTTAGTATCCTCCCATCTTAATTAATGCAACTCCCTTATCTGGGGGATTCCTAACAACAGGCTTGATGATTTTTGTTTCAAACAAGGGAAGAAAGTATTCCAAATGAATAGTTAATACATTTAGTAATGGCCAATCTGACTTTGGGTTACAAAAGCCTTGTATTGACCTGATTGGATAACTTACTTTGAAATGTATCTGAATGGTGATGGAAACATGGGAGCAGGTGTCTAATGAGATTTCCAAGTACTCAAATGTTTGAACATTTTCATTTGCTTCTCGTGCTTTGATGCTTCAGCTGTTAGAGAATGGTGGTTCAGTCAAAACATCTTTGTCCTATAGCTCCACAGTCTGGAGTTCAGTCTTGTCTTCTGCAGCTGTTTGTGTAAAATTTTCATGTTTACCAGCTATGCGTACATGGGTTTTATCCATTTTCCTCCCACCTTTCAAAAGCATGTTGTTTGATTGGGAGCACTAAATTGCCCATACATACATACATACATACACACGTACATACATACGTGCTGCTTCCTTAAGCAGATATGGATCATGGTCAAATGGGGCCCTAGGTAGGGTAATGGATCAATCCCCGCCCCACAGCAGCCCCCTCTCCGCAGCCATTCCAGTGTTCTATTACTTGGCTATTTCTCCCCAGTTACAATAAACACTGTCAAACCTGTCACTGTACATACTATTTTCTTCTTTATTTCTGCAATGATTACATATATTTAGATTTAATTTAAAACTGTTATTTCAAATTATATAGCACAAACACTAATAGCCATTTGATAAACAAGCAATACAGTATTACAGTGAAAACAAATTAAACTTCTCTGCCCTTGAAAATCACCTTCATTGAAACGGCATTGAAACCACTTTCAAAGAAAATGCATGTGGCCAGTGCTGGATTAAGTTTACTTTTGAACTGTTTTCAAACCATAGATTCTTTGCAAACATCTGTAGGACCATACAGACATGTATGTGCTCTTTAATTCACCTTCTTGATTGTATTCAGTTAGATTTCCTGTATAATGCAGCACTACTTGTTAGAATGGGTTTTAAATTGGTAGCTATGAACATAGATCCAGTAAGCAATGAAACAAAAATATATAAACCGTTAGTGACAAAACTACCCATTTCAGAACACTTCAAACATAATAGGCCACTGAAACATCTGTCATTACAGTCCACCAATATCAGTCAATATGCATAATCTGTGCAGAAGTAAAACTCAACTGAATAATTCTACATTAAAGAGATCTATAACTAATGAAGAAGTTGCTACTGGCAAACAGCTTTACATTTCAGTGTTCCATCTGCAAATTCAGTGCCTGCTGCCCTTGAAGAATTAATTGCCTATGTTTCATTAAAAAAAAGTTTGCAAGATGGTAATATTGCAATAGGGAATGGCTAGCAAGCCAAAAGCAAATTCATAGTTACAAGTCATCTCATTCAAAGGAGGACACATTCAGGAGTGCAGGACCCCCCCCCTTTTCAAAAATGCACTGTAGTACAAATAATCCATTCACATGGTGTGAGAGTAGAACAGACCACAGATAAGTATGATTCCTGCTGTGCTACTAACACTGCTTCCAAACTCCACAGCACAAACACTGACTGCCATTTGCTAAACAAAGCAGTTGCACATTGAAAACAGACAGCATGAGCAGCAGTAAACCTCTCTTCCCTTGAAACATACAATTCCTTGAAAATGCACTGAAACTTACAATTCCTTTAGTAGTCTGTAGTCAGTATTGAGGATTCAGGCTGTTATCTCCACTCATAAATCATTGAGCAGTCTGATAGTTGGTGCAGAGGGTTCAGACTCTTCCCTCTTGTACCTAAAGTACAGGGTTTGAGCCTGAGTAAGTTAATTCACTAACGTGCCCTCCTTAACTAAGGCATTTCACACACACCTGTGCATGCTGGGAACATTTTTACATTTGTGCTGGTGTGTGTATTGTATTAAAGATGCATGTTCAATGATGGATGCAGAGTGTGTACTTTCCTTCTTAAAGGAGAAGATGGTGAAAAAATGTTGTTTTTTCAATTTAAAAGTAAATGTGGAAGTCCTCTGGCTAGTGGGCCACCCAGCTGGCCTATGGGCCCCCCAGTCACTGGACCATAGACAACAGCCTAGGTCACCTAGTGCTGGATCTGACTCTGTCCTTGTGGCATGAGTCATGTTTGAAATAGGTTTATGGACCAGTCCATTTACCTGGTTAATGAATATTAAATAAAATTAAATAAATAATTGCATAAACAGTAGTTAATATCCTGAGTCACGCTGCTGTAGAAAATAACTGTTTAACTGCAAGTGATTTGCAGCTCCCTGGAACTGAACCTCTTCCCTGCCTCTGTTACATCCTGTTGTACTACTGAGCTAGCTGCTGACAGAATCAGAAGCACAGGCCTCTTTAAGGAAAACCATGTCATCAGCATACAGAAAGGTATTTAGTATGGGGAAGGAAAGTAGAGAGAGAGAGAGGGAGAGAGAGACTTATATATGAGAAAGTGGCCAAGAACAATGTTTTGGAGTATTTAAATGGTAAAACAGGAAAGTGAAGAGAAAGGGTGTGACCCTAACTTTGACAGCAAGATTCTGTGGGTAGATAGTACACACACACGTATACACACACACACACACACACACACACACACACACACACACACACACACACACACACACACACACACACACACACACGTGCTCACAGACACACACAGACAAACACGCAAACATGCAGCATGTGTATGTGCATGTGTGAATGGCTGTACTCAAAATTATCTAAACATTATAATATCAACAGTCAAAATAGTAACAAAAACTAAGCACATCCAAAATCAATGTACTTGCAGGGGGGCAAGCCGCCTACATCTCCCATTCGGGGAAATGCATTCCCAAATCCCCTGTTAATTATGTATATCAGCTCCAAGGTTGCACAATAATGATGAAAGGGCATATACTCTTTCTTGCAATATTCTGAGTTTTAGATAATTTCTGTGTTGATATTTTGACTGTTGATATCATGACTTTGGATTATTTTCAGTACACCTATATATGGATGCGTGTATTTGGTAGAACAGTAATTTGGCAGAATCTCATTAAGTCGCAATCATGTTTTGGTTGTATTTTCAGGTTGAATTTTGAAAAGTAGTTTAGTTAGCTGCTCTTTAAAGAGTTCATGTGTTTTTTCTTGATATTAGTAAATTGTGCTGGTGTAGGGAATTGAAATTCCTTTTTCATGTGGGACATCACTGCTGGTGATATTTCTAACTGTTTGTCAGCAGTGATTCTATTGTTTTGAGAGATTTTTTTCCCTTGACTAAGTGCACTCACTGAGTTGGTATATATAATTTCAATGGTTATGGGAGATGGGAGTTTAGTACTTCCTCAAAAAAAAAACACTTATAGTGTTATTTTCTTTCCTTGTGTGTCTTGAGAATTAGTTAATTTAACTTGTAGTAGAAATAAAGTATTTGGTTTAGCTTTAGACTAAATGTGATTCGACCACATTTATTTTCCTACGAAATATGATTTTTTCTAGTTTTTTTTCCCTACCAAATGTGATCCTACCATTTATGTCTGTACAAAGATGCTATGCTCATACATATTTATTTATTTATTTCAGTTTGATGACTGGGGAAGTCCACTGGGCCAAAAAGAGACAATTTTCAGTGGAGGCCTGGGGAGAAAAGCTCCAGTAACAATGACAAACATATTAGCATATACACATACAAAGCAAAGAAGTCATACAGCTTTATCCAGCATTCTACAGTAACAAAATTCTACATTCTACAATAATAAAATCTAGTAACTGTACAGTTAAAGAGTCATTAACAGTGAATTACAATTGAAATGTTACATTCCACAACAATAGTAGTAAAAATCTAGCAACAGAACAGTCTAAGGGTCATTAACAGTGAATTACAACTGAGGATGAGAAATTGTTGGAAATAAACTATTAACAAAATTTAGAGGTTAAGGAGGCGTAGGAGGGCAAATGATGTGAGTGCAGAGATGATGCACAGAATTAGATGATGGGTTTTGTTATGGGAGGGTCCTATGTGGGGAAGGAACAAGGGCAGTCCCACTTTGAAGATAGGTAGGAATGGAGGAGGGATTTAAATTTAGAGTGGTCATGAGTAGTTCTAAGGGAGGGAGGAAAAGAGTTACATAGTTTAGCTAAGGAGCAGGATAGCAGAGAGTCTCCAGGTGGCCATAAAGGTTTGTAGATTTTGAGCAGGTTTTGATTTTCTGACCTAAGTGAGCGATTAAGAATATAGGGGGTTAAGGAGATGGAGAGAGAGTGACAGGAGGATGGGTTAAATATAAGCTTATGAGCAGTGGTGAGTTTAAGAAGGTTCAGATAGTATATATATATATATATATATATATATATATATATATATATATATATATATACACACACAAACACACACACACACACACACACACACACACACACACACACACACACACACACACACACACATATATATAAACACAAAATATCGAAAAATAACACAGTACAGCAACACAACTATATTGCAGCAGAACTACATGCAGAAACATGTTACTCTTCTGCAAGTTTAGTAAGGGGCAAGCTTTCCTGCATCCCCCATGTAGGGGGCTGTGCCCCCACACCCCCTGCTACTTAAATATATCAACTACGAGATTGCACTTCACTACACTAAAGTGCAATCTCAGAGTTGATATATTTAAGTAGCAGGGGGTGTGGAGGGCGCAGCCCCCCACCGGGGGGTGCAGGGGGACTTGCCCCCCTGCTTATACTTGGAGAAGAGTAGTATGGTTTGTGTTTTATTTGTTTTAGTATGTACTTGTGCTGGAGTATAATAAGTGTTGGCATCCTGTGTGTTTTCAGTATTTTGAGCTTTAGAGATTTTGGTCTCAGTATTTTGAGTTTAGGGATTTTGAAAGTCAGTATTTTGAAGTGGAACCATATATGTGTGCCTATAAAATGAAATTTTGCCACTGATAAATCATTTAAAAAAAGTTTTCAAAAATGTAAATCAATTAATTACATTTGCAATTGCCATAAAATAATTAATAAACTGCTTTTACATGGAGAGGTCACCACCCCATCCCACCTGGAAGTTTGGTTATTTATGTTACAGTTCATCTACTGAAGTTGGACATAATATAATTCAACCTTCTATACCACTGATGACTCTTCTCACAATTTCAGCATCCGATAAATGTACGCCACTGTAAAACATACAGTGCCTCTCACTCTCTCTTTCTCTCTTTATACACACTTCGTCGAAAGTTATATATGGCCTTTCCCCACTGTAGTGTGATCCTGGAGTTAGAATATAAGGTAAGGGGGGGTGTGGGGGGCATAGCCCCCCACCTATTTTAAATGTTTTAAGCCCTAGACATGTATATTGACAAGTACAATGAACAACTCTTTCCACAAGACAATATAAACTCAAACTATGTGGAGGGCTATGCTCCCCACATCCCCCTTACTTTATATTCTATCTCCAGGATCGCGCTACAGCGGGTAAAAGGCCATATATTACTTTTGACAAAATGAGTTTCGACCAAATGAGTTTTCAGTAAAGTGACCTTTCAGTCAAGTGTGCTTAGTGAAGTCAGTTTCGACCAAATGTATTTTCGACCAAAAAACATATACCCATTTTATATATATATATATATATATATATATATATATATATATATATATATATGTGTGTGTGTGTGTGTGTGTGTGTATAGGTCTACTTAAAAATATCTAAACTGCATAATATGTGGAACTACAGAATATCTAAACTGCAAAGTATGTAAACATAAAATAGCAACAAAATCAAGGTTATACTGGGCAAGTTCTGTGCCCTTTCCCCACTGTTGTGCGACCTCAGAGATGGCATACATAATTAGCAGGGGTTGTGGGGGTGCAGGGGGATTTGCCCCATTGCAAAAACATTGACAAAATGTTGTTCAGTATTCTCAGATTTTTCACTGTTTTTCTATATGCTTATATTTTATCACATTTTTCAATGTTTTTGCAGAGGGACAAGTCCCCTTGCACCTCCCACACCCCCTGCTACTTACATATACCAACTCCAAGGAAACACAACAGTGGGGAAAGAGCATAAACCCTTCCCCAGTATAACTGATTTTGTTTAGATATTTTGACTGTTAATCATTTGGCACTTAGTTTCAAGATTGTATCTGGTATCCAAGTTTTGAAATGGTTGAATGAATTTCATGTGGAGTTGAGGGCATGCATAAGGACTTTACATAAGGACAGTATACTCTTATCAACACACTGTATGATGGATACTGGGTGGCACACTAGAGGCATATTTTTCACAAAAGAGAGAACCAGCAATATGAAGTGGTCTCCACTTCTCATTCTACTGAGAACTGCAAGGTCCATAGAACAAATTTGCCAGTGAAACCTTTTTTGATTCCTTCAAAGGAAAATGACTGCGTGACAGAAAAAAAAACTCCAGGAGCTAACTAGATGTGAAAGTAGGAAATAAATGGAAGAACTGTAAAGTGCCATTTCCATAAAATGCACTTTGGACCTGAAAAGTGTGCTTCTGCAGAAAGTGTCTAAGATGACTGGAAGTTTGTTGAATGGCTTAAACTGGCAGGAGTACTCTAAAGTATAAGTCCCACTTTTTCTTTAATGTTTAGAAGGCCAATAAAGGGACTGAAGATGTGGCAGTAATAAAAAAATAAATGTTTGAAGTAAACTACATCTTGTATTATAACATTGCTTGTATTGTATGCAATGGGGATTTTAAATGAGAGATGTGAGGAATCTCCTCAGGGCCTGCTGTTCATGCTAGGGATATTAAAGTAAAGGCTGTATTTAATAGTGACTGTAATATATTTTGGGTATATGCTGTCACAGGTTACAGGCTTGATATCAGCAATATTATGATATGATCTTGGGCTAATAGGAAAGAGCTAAAAGTCTACTGATTACATTATATATGTATTAAAAATAACTTCTTTTGTTTTTATACAGGTAGAAGTATAGACTAATATTCCGAATTTATATACAGACAGGGGAACTTTGTTTTTTTCTTAGCAATCAGGCTAGAAAATGGAAAGTATGAAAAATGCAGATCACTGCTATTTCAAAATAATCGGTCCTTGCATTTGTAAAGCTCTTAGCTGTATTTTCCCTTTTCTTTCAACAAATGCCAGCATGTGGGTATGTCTATGGGTATAGGCAATTAATCAGGAAATGACTGAAGAATGTCCTTTAAAGCATTTTATATGAAACAGCCCGATTAGTATTTAAAAAACTGACAAGCAGTTTAGTGAAAGCAAATGAAAACTTGATACTGAGAGAAGTGAATGCCTTTGCAAGTGGTATTAAATGTACAGTGCACAATTCATCTTATTCATCTAAAAGCAGCCAGTGTACTATTTTTAAGGCTCAACATAAGCTAAATAAGAGCATTCAAATTGTGTTTCACATCTGAGAGTGAAACACACACAGGACAAAGATAGATGGTTTCTATGCAAGGGGGATACAGGATTGAGCATGCTTAAACCTAATTTTAGAATAGGTAAAGCCTGTCACTGCAGCTGTCTTTTGGGGGCAACCTCCCCTCTATGAAGAGAAAACAGCACTCTTAGAAAGTGTATATAGTTCTGTGTGTTTGCTGGGATTAAGAATTGGTTGGGGTTTTATAATGCATTTAGTTTCCTGCTTATTGAGTGTTTTACTGAAGCACATAGTCTTAGAAAATATGACATAGATACAAAAAGATACGAGATGAAGCAACTGTGTACAATATCAGCCTGCCAAGCAGCAATATGCGCATGTAATTTGCAAGTTAGAAACATATATTCAAAAGAACTGTCGTAGAATGTGTGAAAGTAATAGCTTCTTATCAGAATGACTACCTTAACATTTGTTATCAAGGAATGTCAATAACATTGTAGGTGGAGACAAAAAGAAGACTACTAAATTATATTAAGAAGTACAGGTTGTAAATAGTAATGTTACATGAGATACATTTAGACAGAAATGAGCATATACATTTGGCAAAGAATGGACTTAAGAATGGAGATCTATCAGAGTATCAGGGATAAAGAAAAAATGGGGGAATAATAATATTGATTGTGAGAGTGGCCCAATAGCAAAAGAAGAAGAAGAAAAAAAGACAATCATGTTAGATTTGTGCTAATAAGGGATTACTGACAGGGAAGAAGGACTGCACTGGCAGGCATTTATATTCCACCTAAATCTACTATTATGCAGCTTAAGAGAATTTTGGGATAAATAATTAGCTTTCAGGAAGGAACATTATCTTTCACTGGGTAATGAAACCTTATTTACAATAGTGAGGATGTATCACAGGACCTACAAAGGAAACTATAGCAAAAGATTGTTGATTTCTGGAAAAAATATGATAATATTTGAAATTGAAAATGTGAATTTACTAGCAAGAACTGAGACAGAATTTACATATTATTCCCCAGTGTACAATAACTGGCTAAACTGGTTAGGAATTATATTTCACATGAGCATGGTTATTTATTTAAAAACATTGAAACACATCCAGTAACTATTTCATATCATATTATAATAAAGACCCACATAAAGATGCAAGGTAATGAATGTACAATGTAAAATGAAAACACTGCCATTTTTTCCAGATTCTTTTTAAAATGAGAGGAAATTAAGAAAATGGGAATGGAAATGATTCAAGAGTTATTTGGGAAGATAGATATTTTTCAGAAGCGATGGCTAGGGTATAGGATAAAATGAAAATAAAGTTTATAAATTTGGAAGAAATAAGAGAGAATGAGATATGAGAAGAATGTAATATGAGTTATTTAAGAAGGCTGTCAAATGTTAAAATATTGCAGAAAAAGGAAAAAAACACAGAACATGAAAACAAACAAATGCAAAACATTACAGAGAAAATGGGGGAATAATTTTCATTAAAATGAATGAGTTTAGAAATGTTGCTGTTGAGCAAGTATATTTTAATAGCATACTAAGAGCACAAAAACTCTTAGCACAATGACTTAAGCAACAGAAAGTAGAAATGGATTGTAGCCAAAACCAGTTAGAGATCCAATAGAGGTATTAGAGATATTTCAGAAATTCTAAAAAAAATTATATACAGCAGGGAAAGGAGAGACCAGTAAAATGCATTAGCAGAAATATTTATGGAAGACTTAACTATGTCAAAGTTAGAGGAAGACGAGGTTCAAGAATTAATAGTTAAGATAAGAAAGGATGAAATATAAAAGGTGCTCTATAATCAAACAGGGAAGTTCCCAGAAGCAGACAATGTTTCTGTAAAATTTTTGTAGTTAGGAGGGAAGAAACTGTTAAAGACCTGCAATGTTTAGTTTCACTATATTTTATGAGGAGGGATAGTACTAACATCTTGGAAGAAAGCTGTGCTGGCTGTATTATGCTAAGAGGGTATACACCCCTCAGACCCTACTTCAGATAAACCAATTCCGATCTGAATTCATGATTATAAAATGTTTATGTTTGCACTGAGAGAATGCCAAAAGTGTTGCCAAAATTCATAGATATGGTTCAATGTGGTTTTGTGGAAGAGAGATAAACATTTTACAATATTAATAGAGCAATGATGATCCAGAGGGAAGACAAATGTTGGCGAGTCTTGATGAAGAGAAGGCATTCAAAATAGTCTATTGGGATTTTATAAGTACTGTATTAGTAGCATTTATTTTCTCTTACAGAATAACAGAGTTAAATAGGAGGCTACATGAAGGATCAGAGGCAAGAACTGACATGGAAGGGTTCCTCTCCAACAAGCTGTGCAATAACAGAGGAACTAAGTAAAGGTATCTTCTTTCCCATTTGCATTTTAAAGAAATTTACTTAAATTTTAATTTAAAGACTTTTGCATTAAAAATAAGGGACTCATCAGATTCAAAGGTAGAACTGGTATGGTAATCAAGAATTATTAGCTTTATTTGCAGATGATGTTATTATGTACTTGATAAATCCAGAAGAAGACATTTCGGTGTTGTAGAACATTTTAAAACAGTTTCAGGTCTTCTCAGGATCTAAAATAAATGACTATAAAACAAAGGCAATATCAGTAAACTGTGTGCCCACACATGAATTAGTTCAGCAATACCCATATCTATGCAGATGTGATTAAATAAAGTACTTAGGAGCATGGATTAAAATTAGAATATAAATACATTTAATAAAATGTAAAAACATAATAAAATATTAAATAAAACATTTAATAAATTATATATTAAATAAATAAAATATAAATAAGTTTCATAAAATACAAAATTATAATATATATATATATATATATATGTAGGGTTCCTATTAGAAGGCCGAAGACGCATTCTTTCGAATGCGTCTTGGTTGAAATTAAAAGACTGAAATGGCAAAATATTGAAGCGGCTTTTAAGCAAATTCTTTCCCTGGGAAAGAATTTGCTTTGCCGCTTCATTACTTTGCCATTTTTGGCACTGTAGTGCGGTCTCGGAGTTGGTATATTTAAGTAGGGGGCTGTGGGGGCCCCCCACTTAATGTAATGTTTAAAGTGCTTTGTTTTTTATTTTTATTTTTTTATTGGAACAGCAATTTGTTTCCCTTAGAAAAAAATCGCTATTCTGACAGTTCAACATTGTAAGTTTTTGCTTACATAGGGTCGATTAATCACCGTTAGCTTTTTCAAGCATTTGGTGATCTAATATAGACCATATATATATATATATATACATATATATATATATATATATATATATATATATATATATATATATATATATCCTACAATAAAAATTCACTTTTTCGAAATGGGAAAGTACATCCCCACGTAAGCGAAAGTGCACTTTAACAAAAGTGCAGTTTTGCTTAGGCTCACTAGACCGAACCTACCGCACCACAATGGAGGACATTGAAAAATGGGCTATGTCCTCCACTGTGCTGTGATAGTCACGGACCTTAGGGTTAGGGCACAGGTCAAGGTAAGCGGATAGCCCTACTAACTATCCCCTTACCCTAACCCGTGCCCTAACCCTAAGGTCCGTGACTGCTAGCCCATTCGGTCTAGTGGGTTTGCGAAAGTGCACTTCCTTGAACGTGCACTTTTGTGTTAGTGTGGGTGTACTTTTGAAGTTCGAAGTAGTGAACTTTCATTCTTCAAAATTACACACACACACACACACATATATATATATATATATATATATATATATATATATATATATATATATTTTTTTTTTTTTTTTAATTTAAAGACTTTTGCATTAAAGGAAATAAGGAAATAATGGACTTATCAAATTCAAAGATATTACTGGTAAGGTAATCAAGAAATGTTAGCTTTATTTACAGAAGATATTCTTATGTAGTTGATGAATCCAGCAAAGGACTTTTCATTGTTGTGGAAAATTTTAAGACAATTTCATGTCTTTGCAGGATATAGAATAAAAGATGATAAAACAAAAGCTGTAGCAGTAACCTGTGTGACCATACATGAATTAGTTCAGCAATACCCAGAGCTATGGAGATGTGATAAGATAAAGTATTTAGGAGCTTGGAATAGAACAAATTCTATTATGGCAGCTAAGGATATGTGGGAAGAAACAACCAAACAAACAAACAAGCACAAAAATACAAAAATTGAGGCATTGGAAGCTCTTTGCTATGATATAGATAGTAAGACATAAGCAATGAGCAAGTTTTTGTTCCCTTTATTTTTATATATACAGTTCATACACATTTTTGTCAACTGGAGAAGTTGTGGACCATAATTAATAAAAAAAATTGAAGGAATTTATTTGGGAAGAAAAGAGGGCAAATGTTAAGAGGGATAAGTTGTTTTTCTCCATAAGCACGGTGGTTTGGGATTACTTGATTTAAAGGGATAATTTATACCTATGCAGTTAAGGCTAATGTATATAACACAACTATAAGATTACCAATTAAATTACAAATGGTGGGAGGGGGCAGAAGAATAATGGCTATCCATAATATTAGATTTAGAAAGCTACAGAAAGTATTCTAATATCTAAGTCAACATGGGAATGGAGAAAGAAGATTTTGCCAACAGGGAAGGCTGTAAGCAAGGACATAGAAAAATGTGTGAAATATTTTGGAAAAACCTACAAAAACAACCAAGGTATTATAAGTAAATAGTTATGGAGGAAAAGGTAATACAGTGCAATGAGGCCATGTAGATGCTTGGACTTCAGGTTTCAGACCATCTTCCCTTTCAGGGATTGATGATAGAGTATAGGCAAACAGAAAGGGATAGGGGCATGTTAAGGAAAATACCAAAACTGTTGAGTTTTTACTTGAGTCTGGAAGAGAAGCTGATGTTAAAAAAGTGTTAATTTGTAGGGTTAATAATACTGCATGACACCTCCAAGAAACAATCAGAATTGGTTAGAAAATATTGGGAGAGAGAAGGGAGAGGCAATATACTAAACTACAGTGGTGGAACATCCTTATGGCTCACAAGTATCCAACAAATTCCAGAAGGTTTGGGATTTTTTGTATGGAAGTGTTTGCTTAGGTACTTTGATACAGAGTTCATCAACATTTTCCTCAGATAGCTAGTAGTTGCTGGATGTGTGACAGGAAAGAGACAGAGATAAAGAATGGGAGCATGTGCTTTGGGAATATAACAAACTGAAAGATTGTAAAAAGTTTCTACAGTGTCATTTGTCAGAAATGTTGGGGGGGACAAATGATTCCTTTAACCTGGAATATAGGATCTGAATTGCCTATATATAGGAAATCCTTACTTAGTTAATTCTATTGATGCCCAAAAAAGCAATTACTAGAAAGTGGAAATCAAAATCTAAACCAAACTTAGAAGTGTTGAATATTGCAAAGGAGATAAAAGAATTTGAGGTGGGATCTTTAAAAAATGAAAGTAACACATTAAAAAGAAATGAAGTTTGTGGGAACAATACATATAGAATAATGTTCAGAAAGAGGAAGAGTGAAATTTAAGGGAAGGCAGTATTTGAACAATTTATGTAATGCTGAAATGAACAGTAACTGTTAAAAAGAAAAACAAAGAAAAACACATTTATAATATGTGAAACTAATAAAAGATTTGTACAATGGTTTATTTTCTATAAGTGTATGTGTGCCCATGTCACTGTTTAAATGCTGTGAATTTAATAAAGGTGTTTTAAAAAGACAAACAAATAATGTTTTATTTTAGTTACCTGTACACATATATACATTAGCTTTTCTTTGTCTTAGTGTAAATCAGAACTGAGACCACAAAAAGTAGAGATTTCATTGTCTGTTTGTTTGTTTCTGCCACTTTAAATGTTTCAGGAAGTACTCCTATGTGAAATTGCATGCCTCAGGAAGTATGTATTTGTTTCTTTGGTTTGTGGAGGTGTGGCCTGTACTGCTCCACTTCACTCCTTTCCTTTATTTTACACCCTATATCCCCCCATCAATGTACATATTCCATTACCATATTAACCCTCCCCATTTTTATCACATCCTGCCAAACAACCTCTCACATTTTCTGATATCAAACCTAACTCCAAACTGTCCAGAATTTCACACAATGCCCAGATTTTACCTCATCTTTCTGGCCTGCTCCTTATAAAATATGTGCTTTTCTGGCAAATCATTTAGGACTGAAGTTGCTAAGTTATGACAGGCATTTGAGTTTTATACTTCATATCTTCCAAAAAATGCATGGCATTACAAAACCTGTTATTCCAGCAACATTCTAAGTTTGTAAGAACAATATTTAAAATCTAGCTCTGCTTTTGGACCTTTGTCATCTTATTAATTTTGTCTTTGTCAAGAATTCTTAGACAAAGAGGTTGAGAGACATGTGTCAAACTAAACCTCTCTCAGCCAATCACAGCCTCAGTTCACCCACATAAAATACAATAAACCAGAATTTATATCTCCTCCACATATTATTTAGAAACATACCACTCCCTCTATTGCATATGTCAATAATTTGCAAGAGCCCTCTATTACCAAAAGCCTACTTAACAGCAGCACATTATCACATTATCAGCTTTACCTTAGGAGAAAAAAAATCAAGTTCACCAATTGTCTCCCAAAAAAATTAAAGAAATGCAGAGTTGATCCACTTACTGAAAACGCAAAGACACTAGACTAATCTCTTTAACCCTCATGATACCAGCCATTGTTATATCATGTGACTGTCATCCAAATCCTGTACCAGTAATTAATAACTGCTTCCAAAATAGATGAACTAACATCCACATACATACCCCTTACAAAACTTTATCTTTACGCTAAATAAACAAATACAGCACAAGAACAGACTACAATCAAAGTGGTATATCAGACTATAGCCCAAATCATTTGGGCGAGTCCTAGGCTATGAAACTCTCTGGTCCCACAAGTTTGACACAGCACAGACACTATTTCTTCTTCACATTCTACTACTGCTAAAACCAAGCAACATACAACTAAACCCAAGTCATGTTCCAGAAAATCCATGGTGTATATCAAGAGAAGGCACTAGCAAGTGTACTGAGTCCAGCAACATCAGGGATAATAGTATTTCTCAGGAAACAGCTTGGGATTAATGCTACTGTTTTGTTTCAGGTGAGAGAAGGATCAAAAGATCACTTTCCTAACCCTGGAAAATGCTGACATCTGTGCGGCCACAGAAACCTGGTTCAAAACTGTGGAGAGCACCCCAGCCTTACCTGGTTACTCATCCAAGCATACATTCAGACCCCAAACTGTAGGCAGTGAAGGCAAAGGAGGTGGAGTTTCAATATACATTAAAGGCATACACACCTCCAGGCTGGTCAAACAGTATGACACATAGGAGACACTCCAGGTGCAGTTAACCATTGACAATACCCCTATTCAAATCATAGCTAGCTACCGGCCCACAAAATCTGACTCAATATGCCCAATCCACCTATTTGGACCTGTTTGAATCTATCAAGATTCAACCCTTTACCCTGATCCTGGATGACTTTAACTTCCCAAACATAGATTGGAAGAACTACTCATACCAGAACACAATTGCCCAGAGATTCCATGATTTTGTCAATGCAAATGCCCTGGAACAGCTAGTCAATACCCCCACATGAGGTGATAATATCTTGGACTTGGTATTAACCAACATGAGTAACCACTGCAGCATCCCTATAGTATCATTCTACCTAGTGAGATCCGACCATAAAGCAGTCACTTTCGAAGTCACCAACTCTCCCAACCCCCCTCTAATTAGGATCAGACATAAAAACTTCTCCATAGCTGATTACAGCCTCCTGAACAGCTTCACAGCCCCCTCCCCCACTGTAGGAAATGACACCAATATCCAAAACCACTAAAGCACTATATGAGCATTTATATAAATGCATGGAATCAGGAATACCCAACAGGACTAAATCATCCTCTGCAAGGAAGAGTAAACCTGTCTGGTGGACATCTGCAATAAATAAACTATAACAAAAGGAAAAAAATTGCTGTTCAAGACCAAGAAGGAGCAGGTGCCCAACTGGAAGCAATGTCTCCTTTGCCTGAACAAGCAAATAAGAGCACTACTGAAATCCTCCAAAGCAAACTTTGAGTCCAAATTGGCCATATCTACTAAAGACAGTTATGAGGCCTTCTTCACATATGTCCCCAACCTCAAAAGAAGCACCCAGCTCTGTTCAGAACTGGTGGTCAAGGACACCACATATACAAATGCTGTAGATATAGCAAACTTGCTGGTTGACAGATTCAGCGAAAACTTTACCCCTCTGTCCCCCCCATAAGTAAATCAGGACATCCCCAGTACTTGCCCTCTTCCCTTTATATCTAGGGAACAGGTCATCACTGCTCTCTCAAAGGCAAAAAATACAGCTTCCATGAGACCTAATAACATCCCAGGCTGCATCCTACATGAACTCAGGAGGACAGCCACTGTCATCACTTTACACAAAGGTGGAGTGTCCACTGTTCCAGGAAATTATAGACCCACTAGCCTGATCTGCAAGGCCATGGAACGGATTATCATGGACCTCATTAAGAAGGACATTGGCAACCTTCAAACCCTTGATCCCACACAGTTTGGCTTCATCAAGGGGAGGCCATGTCTGCTAAATATGGTCAACTTCTTTGAGACAGTCACCAAAGCCATGGACGAGGGGAAGATGGTGCACACCGCCTACCTTGACTTGTCCAAAGCCTTTATCCTATTCCCCACTCAGGCATAATAGATAAACTCTCTCAGCTAGGCATCAATCCATATGTTACCAGATGGTAGAAAACTGGTTCACTGATAGAACCTACCTAGTCAAAATAGGGGAAGCCACCTCAAGCAGTAGACCCATAACAAGCAGCATAACCCAGGGTTTGGTCTTGGGGCCTCTGTTATTTGGGATATACTTTTCTGAGGTGTAGGCCAAAACCAATGGGCTATGGCTGACCAGGTTTGCAGATGACTGCAAGCTGGATGTGGTCATCAATTCCCCTAGTGATGTGGACATCCTCCAAGAGGGTCTCACTCAGACCAGTGCCAGACTGGTGCCAGAAACATGGCCTCAAGCTGAATACCAAAAAATGCATCATCTTCCCCTTTGGGGAGAGTGATGTCCCCACAGATTATCACATTAATAACAATGTCCTAAGCATGCAATCAGTTGCGAGGGATTTGGGCACCTAGGTTGATAGCAACCTGACTTTTGACCACCATGTTGCTGTATGGAAAGCCTTCTACATGGCCCACATCATATGTAAGGGCATCTCATCCAGGGACAAGGAGGTCATAACATCTCTGCATTCTTCCCTTATAAAGCCCATTATTGAGTACAATGCCCCTTTCGGCATGTACCTCGCAAAGCACACGCAGCAGCTGGAGAGACCACAGACGTTCCTCACTAGGAGAATCCAGGGCTTCAAACATCTACCATACATAGGCTAAAAGCCCTATCCCTCTACTCAGTTTCATACAGACTCCTCAGAGGTGACCTCTGTCTGGCATACAAGGCAATCACAGACCCCACCTTGATGGGACTGCTGCATATCCACAAGTCAAGCTCCACTCAAGTAACCTGCATTGCGTGGCTTCAACCTGGTCTGTGACATCAACAAGGCTTGTTGGCGGGACAGATTTGTGTCCCAGAGACTCCCCCATCTATGGAATAGACTCTCTCTCCACATCAAGCAGAGTACCTCTTTACCCCTTTTTAAGTGCAACCTGGATAACTGAATGGGAAACAGAAAATATACCCCTGGGATTCCACCTGTGTCCCTGCTGGACAAGGGCATCAGGTGCTGATTTGTCTAAACATGGGCTAAACTCTTGGCTAGGCTTATAAGGGCCTTGGGGCCAATAGCCTAGTAACCTCCTATAATCCTATGATTCCTAACTGCATATTGTTATGTTGAGACCAGCACAGACAGCATATCCAGTAATCAACTCTAAATCTCATAGGTGCTACTCCCTCATTCAGCCTACATCAGTACGCCAGTATGCACCTGGAACAATGGATTTGTGCTTTCTAACTGCCTTTGTAGCCAGCTAGGTTGAAATGAGCATCCTGAGACAATGTAGCAATTATCTCACATTTACTGACAACCATCTACTACTTAAACCAGCAGGTACATTGTGTAAGAGATGTAGTTATACAATGATTTTTAGAGGCAAAGCTCTCTCACAATGCCACAACAAATAACAAGCAGGTCTTCAGTACCACACAACCCAACACTAAGCAAAGTATACTCAGCTCAGACCAAATACATAGACCTTTGTAGGTTAATGTTATTAAAAGTAACCTAACTAAACCACAAAGGCCTCCTAAATGTGAACAAGTTCCATCAGCAATCTTACAAACAGCCAACACAGGTAACAACCACCAAGAAACATACATCTCAGAGTCACACTTGCTCAGTTCAAAAGCCCATAGTGCAAAACTCCACACATTCCAATATCCTAGCCATAGGTGACTCATTAATGAGACATACTCATGTACCACTCACCTGGTTGTGCAAGGATATGTCGCAGTCAATTGCCTATCAGGTGCCAGTATTCACCACATCACACATGCACTCAGGTCCTTGCACCACAAGTACACATATAACACAATCACAGTGCACATAGATTTAAATGACATGAGACATACCTCCTTGTCTATATGAAGAGAGACATAATAGAGGTCTCATAATATGAGTCTGAGGCAGGTATGAACCTAGCCTTGAGGAGTGTTCTGCCATCACCTTGAATGATGTTGTAATGCACAGAAAGATTATGAAACACACGGTGAAAATAATACACCTAAAATCTCACAGTACATGCAAAAAAAATCCTAATTCATGCCTGGCTATACCACTGCTATCCAGGCATTATGTGCATTTGTGAAACATGGCTGAAACAGTACCATTCACACAAAAAAACACTCAAAGAGGCTAGAATCTTTTCCATAATGATTGGCTATTTAAGGGCACAGGAGGAATATTCATATTCACAAAAGGCAGCCTAGCATGTACTGTCTAGCCTAAGCAAGTCCCACACACTTGGGCTCCTTATTTACCTGCTTGTTACAAGCCATTAAAAAATGCATCAGAAACCTGATTCTCTCTGTAGAACCGAACACTGCCTGTCAGATGATGTAAAACAAACACTGACATCTACTTAGCTTCTTCCATCCCGGTCATTTTTTCTAAACCAAATTTTACACTTAAAGATAAACTCTCCACCTGTTATGATAAAGTAGCTAAACTTGTTTCTAATCTTGCATATACTTCTCACCACTGCAGAGCCCTAAAACAACTAAACTGGCATGATCTACCCAACTATTTAACATACTCACAACGTATTACATCACAAATCTTAAACATGCACCAGAAAGATGTCCATCACTAAAAGATACCCTGTGCACTAGTCCCCAGGTAGAGAACTTTGCTCAGTCAATACTTTCTTAGTAATTAAAACAAAGTCTAATAATTCAGTAGGTAATTCACTATACTCCCATTATGTAGCTGAACTCTGGAACTCCATTCCAACATATCTAAAACAGACCACAAAACTTTCTGCCTTCAGCCCTTACTAACAGTACTCTCTCAGTGTGAAAACAGAAATTCAGAAGAGAGAGCCAGTAAACTCGTCCTTTTCGTTGAATTTCAGTAATTGTCTAGTAAGTGTACTGCCTGAATGCCAGCAAAAAAGAAATTCAGAGAACCTGAAAGAAAATCACTCACAAAAGGTGAAGAAAAAACACTGAGCAGCTGTTCAGCAAAAAGAAGTGCAAGACATGACTTGCTATGACCTAGAGGAAAAAATAAGTCAAATGTACTCAGAGCTGATTAAAATAAACAAAGTACCGATGGAGTATATCAACACAAAAAAAAAAAGCTGGAAAAATGTAAGAAGCTTTAAACAGATATTCAGACGAGGTGATAAAACTGCAAAAATCAGAGGTTGAAATGAAGACAAGGTTGGTTGAACATGAAACTGCTCAAAAACAGATGTTTTAAAAATAATAAAATTAGAGGACAGAGCAGAAAGGGGAAACCTGACATTTTCTGCTGTACCAGAGAAGCTGGAAGGAACAGACTGTATTAATTTTATGAAAGCACAAATAAGCAGCTGGACTGGTATTCCTCATCAGGAGTTGTTAATTGAAAGGGCACATTCTGTGTATGCACCAAGCCTGGCCATGAGAAAACAACCTAGCAACCTAGACCTTTAATAGTGAAGATGCAATCCCACCAGCAGAAGGAACTGCTTCTGACAAAACTGTGACAGAAGGACAAAGTACTACAAGTGGGGGACAGCAGAGTGTTTGTGGAAAATGATTACACACTGTTCACCTAGCAGAAGAGTAGCACATTTATTACATTAATCGGGGAATGTCGAGAAGAAGGCATGAGAGTTAAACTGCTGTACCCAGTTATCTTCAGAATATTCTTTTCTGAAAGGACACAATATTTTTTTGCTGTAGAAAATGTTAAGGAGGACATACAAAAGTTTTTCCAAAAAGAGTGAGCTGTGTAACATAAGGAGATTCTGCTTCTTGTTTTCCTGGTAATAAAGACTACAGAGAGACTGTGCCAATGAAACATTTTCCAGTGTTTCAACAGAAAATGCTAGAGGAACAGAAAAAAGCACAAGAGTTGACTATAAGAATGAAGAGTATGTTGTGAATGAAACAGACTGGATTTTGGATATTGAAATAAACAGGAATAAACCAGCAACTCAGAAAATAACAAATAAATGTGGGATTACAAAGCATTAATTATATTTGTAAAACTTGACAGAACAAGAAAACCTGCAAATATTGCACTTTTTTACTTTGTTAAATGTATAGGGGACTCTAAAGCATATGCCCTACTTCATGCTATTAATGGTTGGAAGAACACTTATGAGAGGGGAAGACAAGGGAGAGAGATTTAGCTGTAAGCAAAACAAAATTTTGTTCTTAATACTAGTGTTTTTATAATGCTTGACATAATCTGCATGCTATAAAGTGAAGTTTTATCAGTTATTTTCAAATGTAATGGCAATAATAGAGTAAACAGGTGCCCCTGTGTTTTTCCTTCTTTTCTCTTTCTCCCTGTTCAGTTTTGTTAAATGTAGGCACTGCAATGTAAAAAAGAGAAGAAAAGTCTGGTCAGACGAGTATGATACAAGAAAAATGGATGCAATTTTCTCATTCTTGCATAGGGGAATGACTAGATTAAGGCTCTTGGCTTGATCTAGTAATAAGTTTTAAGAGAAAGCAAATAAAAAAGAACATTGAATATAATGGACAGCACAGTGGTGCATCAGTGGCATTGTTGCCTCACAGCAAGAGGTTCTCCAGTTTGATTCTTGGCTGGGGTGCCTTCTGTGTGGAGTCTGCATGTCCTCCCTGTGTTTATGTGGGCTTCCTCCAGGTGGTCCAGTTTCCTCCCACATTACAAAGACATGCATCTGGAGTGTTTCTCCCTGAGCCTCTGCTGAAAATTGGCTTTGTTCCAACTCGTACTTTCCCGGTTAACAAATGTTAAATACGTAAAATAAATAATAAAGTTTTCCTCTAGCAAATAAATAATTGCATGTAGATGCAACTCTGTATCTGGTTCTCATGTCACCATATTGACAATCTTATAAGGACCAATAAAAACAGAATGCTTATTTTTTTCAATGGCTAGGAGATACTGTTTTCTGAAATTATTCAAATGTTTTCTCAATGTGGGGGAGCAATAAAGATTAGACAAAACCAGACAACAATTAATAGAAGAACAGACTGTACCATATGTCTTAGCTTGGATAATCTTGTTTTTAGGTTAACCCAAGTCTGTGAGTGTGGCTGTCAATTTGGGACAATTGTTCCTATTAAGAGGGTAAAACTTCAATATTTGAAGACATACATAGTTTTGTGTGTTAGTATTAAGTTAATAGGTTTTGGGGGTGTATTTGGCTTTTTTTTTGAGAGCTTTCAATAAAACAATACATGTTATAAGATATGACATAGACTCAGATGCATATGACAAGAAACAACTGTATAAAAGATCAACCTGCCAAACAGTGTACACATGTAACACAAAAGCTAGAACTACATACTTAACAAAAAAGCTGTTACACATATTAGATGGGAATAATAACTTTTTAACATAATGACACTTTCTATATTATCTTTAAAAGGTAATGGTCTCACAAATATATACAAAAAAAGAGCAATGAACTGTATTAAAAATGTAGAGTGCAAATATTTATGCTACAGGAGACACATTTGGAAAGAACTGGACTTGATAAAGAAAGGTTTTCAGAACAGCTATTCAGTGGAATACCTGAGACAAAGGAAAAGAGGAGTACTGATATTATTTGCAAGAGGATATCCAATAATGATAGAAGAGGATAAAAATATATAATAATGGTAGATTTGTAGTACTAGGGGGCTACTGGCAAGGGAGGAGGATTACACTGGCATGTATTGATATTCCACCTAAAACTGCTATAATGGAGTTTATGAAAATTCTGGGAGAAATAATCAGCTTTCAGCTTGGAATATCACCTATAAGAGGGGATTGGAATTTGATTTGCAGCAGTGAAGATGTGTCTGGAGGGCACAGAAGGGAAAATATAACAAAGGAGGGTAAGTTTTTGAAGAAATTTATGAAAATATTTGGCATGGAAGATGTGAATTCAGTAGTAGGAGCTTGGAGTGAATTTACTTATTATTCCCCAAGATACAAAAATTAGGTTAGGCTAGACAAAACTTACATTTCACAGGAACATGTGCATTTAACTGAAAGTTTTGATATGCATCCAATAACTATTTCAGATCACACACCAATAATAACTAAAATTAAAATGCAGGGCAATGAAATAAAAATGAGACACTGATGCTTTCCAACCTATCTGTTGAAAAGAGATGAATTTAAGGAATGGGTAGTAGAAATTATTTGGGAGTTATTAGAGAAGATAAACATTTATTTTGAAAATATAGCTAAGGACTAGGATAAAATTAAAATGGAGTTTAAAAATAGAGTGGAAATAAGTAAAGAGAGATATGGGTAAGAAGTAACAAGAATTATTTAGTGGGACTGATACATGTTGAAGTATTGCAGAATAGGGGGAATCTCACAGAACAAGAAGAGGAAGAATTGTAGAATGCTGAACAGAAAATAAGGGATTGCCTCGATAATATGCATGAGTTTAGAAAAATTGCTGTTAAGCAACTGTTTTTGACAATAACTCTAGAGCACAAAAACATTTAGCACAACAGCTCAGGCAACAGAAAGTAGAAAGGGTTGCCACCAAGCTTAGGGAGCCTATAACAAGGAAGATAGCAAGAGATCCTGTAAAAGTAATAGAAATATTTTAGAACTTGCATGCAAGTCTGTATAAAGCAGAGGAAAATGGAAATCAAGAAAAGGTACACATGGAAATGTTTATGGAATAATTAAATATGCCAAGGTTAGAGGTAGATGAGGATCAATTACTAACAGTTAGGCTAGGAGGAGATGAGATAAAAATAGCAATGTATAACCAATCCACAGGAAAGTCCCCAGGAATAGATGGCATTCCTATGAAAGTTTGGAAGCTGGAAGGAAAAAACTGACAAAGATCTGGAAGGTTTTGTTTAATAGTATTTTAAGAGGACGAGAAGCACCTACATCCTGGAAGCAAGTGGTGATGGCTGTAATACCTAAAGAGGGTAACAACCCACCAGATCCAGCTTCATGTGGGTCCATTTCAATCCTAAACCATAATTATAAAGTGTTCATGTCTATAATGGCTAAAAGAATGGCAAAGGGGATGCTAAAATTGACAGGTATGGATCAATGTGGTTTTCTGACAACATTAACAGAACATTGATGATCCAGAGGGAAGCACAATATAAGAAAATGCTACTGTTGTTGGTTGGTCTTGATGCAGAGAAAGCATTTGACAGAGTAAGATGAGAGTTTATGAGCAGGAAAATGGAATCATTTGCATTTCCTGATAAAATTATAAGTTTGATTAGAAGGATATATGAGGTGAAAATTAAAGTGGGTGGGTTCTTCTCTGATAATTTCTGTTTGAGCAGAGAAAACAGGCAGGGGTGTCCTTTTTCCCTTTTCTATTTGCTTTACATTTAGAACCATTGGTAAAGAATAAAAGGGACTTGGAAATTCAAGGATATAATTGGTATGGTAGTCAAGAAATTCTGGCCCTAGTTGCAGAAGATATTATTTTAAACCTGATAAAACCAGAAAAGGACATATCAGTGCTGTAAAACATTTTGAGGCAGTTTCCAGTCTTTTCAGGACACAAAATTAATGAAAGGCAATAGTTGTAAATTGTGTACCCACACATTAATTGGTTCAGCAATATCCATATTTATGGGTACATGATAAAATGAAGTACTTAGGAGTATGGATTAAAAAGGATTCTGGTGTGGCAGCTAAGGATATGTGGGAAGAGACTAAACAAAAGATAATATAAAAATTGAGAAACTGGAAGCTTTGCTATATGGTATGCACAGCAAGATATAAGCAGTTACAATGTTTTTAGTCCTGTTAGTTTTATTCACAGGTCAGGCATAATTTTATCAACTAGAGGATAAGTTGTGGATAGCAATTAATAAAAAGCTGAAGGATTTAATCTGGAAGGGGAAGATGGCAAGATAGAACAAGATGGTTTTGGAGGGTCTATATTATCATATCGCATGCTCAGAAGAGCGAACGACAGATAATTGATCCCATGTAAGCGAAAGCTTACAACGTCAAAACTTCAGAACAGCGATTATTTTCCAATGGAAAACAATTGCTGTTCCAAAAAAAACAAAAAAAAACAGTAAAATATTACTTAACATGGGAGACTTTGCCCCCACCACACCCCCCGACATGGGGGGCTGTGCCCCCCCACCCCCCTACTTAAATATACCAACTCTGAGATCGCACTTCAGTGCCAAAAAGGCAAAGTAGAGAAAACAGCCAAACTAATTCTTTCCCAGGGAATGATTTCGCTGAAATGCTGCTTTGCTATTTTTCCTTTTCGCGCTTTACTGTTCAACAAAGATGCATTCGACAACCTGCATCTGCGATGGCATAATAGGGAACCGGTTTTGGATTACCTGATTTGAAGAGGTATTTCAGAGCTACACAATTAAGACTCCTATACATAGCAGAAGCAGAAACCTATAATGAACTGGAAAGGGATGATGATGAAACAGGAGAGGAGTTCAGGAACCAAGGAGGGACTGGGGTTTTTTGATGCAGATCTTTAAGGAGAATAATGTAACCATACAAAATGTTATATTCATAAGGTAGCAGAAAGTATTCTAAGAACTAAGCTAACACAGGGATGGAGAAAGGAGATTCTACCAATAGGGATACCTGCTTTTAGGGATACAGACAACAAGCAAGAGGGGGCTGGAATTTATTGGAGAAAATTGGCAAAAGAACTAAAGTATTGGGATCAAATAATTAGACAGGGAAAGGTAACAGAATGGGAAGAGGCCAATAATTTATTTGGACTGCAGGTTAGAGATTGCTTTCCCTATGAAGGAGTGATATTAGAGTATAGGCAAAGAGAAAGAAATAGAGGATCCTAAGTGAAAGACCAATGCTGGTAGAGTTTTTAGTAGAATCTAGAACAGAAGCTGCTGTTAAAAAATGAATAATTGGTACAGCATGCAAAATTTTGCATGATAACTATAAGAATCAATCAGAGGAGGTTAGAAAGGATTGGGAAGCAAGATTAAGTAAGCAATTCCCAAAGAAGCAATGGGGGGAATATATGTATGTCTCCCAGATATGCAACAAAGTCTAGAAGATTTTGGATCTTTGCTTGGAAGTGTTAACATAGGTATTTTTACACCTCAAGTAGATTCCAAAGAATTTTTCCTCAGTTAGATAGTAAATGTTGGAGGTGTGATAGGGAAGAAAGAGGCAATTGGGAACATATTTTCTAGGAGTGTAATGAGCTGTCAGACTTTAAAGATTGCCTGCAGACTGCTATTGTCAGAGATACTGGGTGGACAAATTGGTGTAACTAAGGAAATCATTTTTTTGAGTTATGATACAGAATCAGAATTGCCTACACATAGTAGGGCCTTGCTGAGTCTAATTATGGTGGCTGCCTAAAAAGTAATCATAAGAAAATGGAAATTAACGTGTAAACCAACTGTACTAGAAGTTATGAATATAGTAACAGAGATAAAACATCTGGAATTGCAATCTTTAGAAAGGGGTAGGACGAAATTACAAAGAAAAAAATGGGAATTGTGGGAGCAATACCTGCAGAGAAGGAAAAAGGTTTAAAAGAAGGCAGGATCTGAATGAGCTATGTAATGTTTGACTCACAGTCATTGGATAGATTACAAGTGATTTAGTGACTAAAATTATGCCAGTATTGTTTGTGATGTATAATGTTTGCAACAAAAATGATGCTGATATGGTTTGTTTTCATTTATATAAATGTATGATTGCCTATGTCATACGTGATAATTTAATAAAGATGTTTCTTGTTTAAAAAAAAATACCTAAACCACATGTGGTCATACACATGTTCATCACCTGGGTAACTTTAGTTTCCTTTTTATCAGTTCATACCCCCTATAACTTTATAATTTATATGTCCTTCTACACAAATAAAAACTTTCTACTGCTCCTCCTCAGTTTCCTTCCTAGCTTAATCAACATTTTACATTTCAATTTCTTTCTAACATCCACACTTTATCCAGCTCCTTTAAAAACTGCCCACCTCTATCTTACAACCAGTAGCTATGTCAGTAAGTGTCTTGGTATTCTTATCCCCCAACTATCCGTGGCTCATCGGCTATACAATGCGCCTCTCCATTTTCATGCTTTGACTGCTATCTGACTACTGACTAATGTTTCACACTCCTTATCTCAATTTTATTTATACCTAAATTCTATACTGTAGCCTATCTTACCCGTCTTATAAGTCATATCTAATGTCTGCTTGTCACATATGTTACACATGAACTGTTTGCATACTAAATATTTATATGTGGAAGTTAATTACATGTATAATGTCATGACAGAAGAATACCTGTTTTATCTTTGTATAGTGTCACTACAGAACAATTACCTGTTTGTATCTAGATGTCTTAATAATTTTCTGTGCAATGCATCTTCGTAAAAATATTGTTATTCATGTGTATCTGCTGAAGCTTTTCTCCCTAGGCCTCTGGTGAAAATGGGTTTTGCCCAGTCAGACTGTCCCAGTAAACAAATACACAAAAAATGAATAATGTAAAATCAATTGTAATATGGGATAACCATTTGAAATGTTGGGACCAGCTAGAGTGAGTCCCAAAATGCGGAGACTGAATGGCTGAAAGATCAGATTTACATATACCAAGTCTGAGATGCCATTTCTTGGAATATTCCCTTTTCTTCGAGGTATGATGATCTCAGAGTTGGTATATACAAGTTCAGGAGGTGTGTGTGTGTGGGGGGGGGGGGGGGTTGTCCCCTGCAAAAAAAAAAAAAAAAAGTTTTAAGGAGAAGAACATGCGTTTTTGCTCTTTTTTTTTTTTTGTCTTTTTGGCACTCAGCATTTTGAGTAGCAACATTTCAATAGGGAGCTGTAATGTGGTACTTTTTATATTGTAACATATGCTTCAGAAGACAGTACAGAAAAATATCTTGGATACATGAAAACATAAAAAATGAATAATCTTACTAGGTGACTTTAACATGAACTAGCTCCTAACCTCAGATGTACATTCTCACCCATGCAGCCTTCTGTTTGCTCTTACTCTGCTATTACGTATATAGACAAGTCCCCAGGTAGATGCCATATATTAAAAGGGGATATAATCTGCCCATAGATGGAGTCATGTCTGCCTCAATAAATAATCATTCTCCAGTCTTTGCAGAACAAACACCATCTGAATTCCTCTCATGAGTTCCAGTGGACATGCAACACCAAGCATTCTAAAAAAAAAAATACTTCCCACTTTCCCACTTTCTAAGAACAAAATGGCAAAGACTGCAGGACTTACATCTCAATGATGCATTTAATGTCTTCAAGAAAAAGTTCTTAGACATACCACTCTCTATAAAAAGGGTCAGGCAAAAAAAAGAGTACCTGTGAATAACTCCTATCAGAAAATAACTGATGATTCCATGAAACAATTCATGGAAAGAGCACCCATAGTTCAAAACAATTTCAAATCTTAATACTTGTAGTGAATTCCATAACAAAGTTAAATCTCTTAAAATATGTGTCTTTCGGCTTTTCCCGGTTAGGGGTTGCCACAGCGGAACTCCGGTCCGCTAATGATTGGCAGTAGATTTTTATATGCTGGCTTGCTGGGCCTAACGCACAACCTTCAACGAAGGAATGCCCATTCACGCATGTCGCCACACAGAAGACTCTCTGAGAATTGAACGGGCAATGTCTAACTGTGAGGTGACAACGCTACCACAGCACCACCACCGCGATCTCCACATCAAAATGAATATACAGCACAACAACCAAACATGACCAGAAAAAACAAAACTTTATCAAAATACATACCCCTTTTCTGGAAATTTCTGCAAAGTCTCCTCATCTGTGGATGCTCACCACAATCTAGTTCATGCCGTACAGTCTAACATGTTGACACCACTATAGAATTTTGTAATCACTTTACAGCTATATAACAGAGATCAGTATCCACAGACCAAACAGTTTATCCCAATTGTACCCCTCCTCACAAAGGAGGTCTGTCCACTAAATCAGCTCAAGTAGTAATCCTTAGCTATTCTTTCTCCTGTCTCTAAAATACTTGAAAACTGTATTGGTCAACATTTGCTGTCACATCTCATGACTTATGACATGGTTTTAAGCAATAACATGGCACAGACTATCATATATGTGACTGAACCAGAATAAATGCAATGTTACAGTCTTTCTTGACTCATCAAAGGCTTTCAATATGGTAGAGCATAATGTCCTTTTAGAAAGATCAACCCAGATAGGCCTTTCCAGGAGCAGCTTCCATTGGTTTAACAATTCCTTATGCAACTGCTCATAATCTGGTCAGTATACCTCTCAACCTCTTACCATAACAAAGCTGGACAAAGTCTAAGATAATGAGGGAAAAAAAGTCTAAAAGTAGGGACAGATGTTAAATATTCCTCTTATAAACACAGAAAGTTGATAAAATGACAGTATTTGCATTAGCATGCATTTTCTGAAGGCTATGAAGTCTAAAGCTCAAATGTATGTCATTATATATTGATTTCAATCCTCAATGATTTGTCAGAAAATAAAAATAAAATTATGAGGAACAGACCAAAAATATGAGGCAAAAATATGGACATCTGCAAATATCTGGATAGTTGAGAAGTATACTCGTCAGCTATTGTCTTCACAGTTCATCCCCTCAGGGCTGTCTCAATACTTTTGATTAGGTCCATGTCTATTTGCAAACTTTGTGAAAAATTAATTCAACAAACTCGCAGTCATTTTAGCCACTTTCTGCAAAAGCACAGTTTTCAGGTTCAAACTGCATCTTATGGAAATGGCACTTTACAGATCTTCCATTTATTTCCTACTTTCACATCTAGTTAGCTTCTGGATGGTTTTATTTTCTGTCACTCAACCATTTTCCTTTGAAGCAATCAAAAAGGTTTCACTTGCAAGTTTGTTCTATGGAATTTGCAGTTGTCAGTAGAATGAGAAGTAGAGACCACTCCATATTGCTGGTTCTCTCTTTGGTGACTAAACTTATTTATTTCCTCCTTAGCCTGTTTTGCATCCAAAAATGTATTTCATTCTCCAGGGAAAAAATACTCTAAAAACAGTTAGATATAGCAACTTGAATCTCACACTTGCCTCTGGAGAACCCCTTATTGCAGGGTTAAACACACTTTTTTTCTGTCTATTGTAGAGTGAATAATCATTTTCCACGAACAGTGTGGTGTCCCCAATTCTTAGTAATTTTCTGTTCTGCCATAAATTTGTCAGGAGCAGCTTCTTCTGCTGTTATTACTATATCCTTATTACTATACGTCTTGGCTTCTTTCTCATGGCCATATGTGGCCCATACACATGGTGTGCACTTTTAATTAATAAATCCTGCTATAGAATAACAGTCTAGTTGCTTATTTGCACTTTTATAAAATTAATGGAGTCTATTCCTTTATTTTTCTCTAGTACAGGAAAAAATCTAAGGTTTTCTCTGCACAATCTGCCTTCTAACTGGACTACTTTTTGAAACAGTTCTCATTGAGGAGCTTCATATTCAGTCATTCCTTCATTTTAACCTCTGATTTGCACAGTTTTATCAGATCATCTGAATTGCTGCTTAAAGCTTTCCTTTTTATTCCAGAATTTAGTCTCTTGATTTTATATATTCCTCAAGTTTCACACTTATTTAAGCATCTCTGATTTATTTTGCCCTTAAATTACTTAATGCCACCCCCTGTACCAAAGCTGAAACCTAAACTGCTGTTTGCTAAACAGCTGAAGACTCTTCCCTATTATTTTTTCTTCTCTTTTTCAATAGGATTTCCTTTTAATGTCTCTAGATTTCTTCTTTGTTGACACCTGGCTAGTACAGTGACTAGCTGGTAAATGAATTTTATCAAATTGTTAGCTTTTACTGACTTTTTACAGCTCTTTTCTTTTTCACACTGGGGGAACTTTAATCAACCTGCTCTTCCGAGTGCAGACATGTTAGAAGCTCCTATTTACAGCAATATAGTTAAAAGCTACAATACATAAGGCAAGGAATTGTATTAGAAACTTGCATTAGTTGCAAAATCAATCATTGTATGTTGCATTTTGAAGGGACAGATCTCTTCTATGGCTGCACAGGAAATTAATGGGATGTACACATTTAATTAGATACTACAGTAATAACAAATCCATGTAATATGTGAAGAAAAATGAAATGAATGTGATTCTCACATTAATTCCTTTTTAAATGTGAGTACCAGCTGGCAATGAATTTGACTGAGTATACTGTGCACTATTGCTCAGTTACAGCTTTGCATGCAAAGAATAGGCCACAACAGGGCAAGAAGAGTTCTTGCTCTTCTTTTGTTACATTTTGTAGATTACTAAGGCTTAGTGATTACACCAACTCCATCATAGCTTCTGTAGGTGATCTCAGAGTCAATCTGTTTATTGTACCAAGTTTACTTATATACTAGTTCATATAGCGAGCTGCATTTATATATTGTATTGAACATCGTTATTAACATAAAATATGAAGGAATTCCTGATTGTACTTGCGTATTTTAAATAACTGTTAACTTCCTATTGTTGCTTATGATAATTGTTATTGATTAAATATTGTGCATGCTGTTGAAATGTCTCATGTTAATTTTGAGTTGGTGCATTCCATGAGCACTGCTGTATTACTAGCTACCATATTTATATAATTAATTTGAATACTTATAATGTAACATTCCTTTTTTATAATTTATGTGATTTCTTACATTTGGTTTTGAAATTAAAAACAATTTGTGCAGCATTCTAGGGGCAAGACAGAAACCACATAATTTCTTCTGCTATCAAATGGAATCTCCTTTCTAATACTCCAATGTAGACTTTCAAAGGAAAGGGCAATGATAGTAATCTTTCTATAGCTGGATCACACCATCATGTACCTTCTGTTTGAAAACAAGGGCAAATATCCAAAACGGCTAATCCAGAAAAACTGTTTCCATCCATTCTATCTCAGCATTTCTTCCACCTCCCCTCCTGGAGTTGGCAGATGCTTTGCCAGAACCTTTCTGAGTCCATCTTAAAGCCATTTCCCTTTACCTTGTTGAACTCCTCCTACACCTGTGTCTTTGCTTTGGCAGCTTCTGCAGCTGTGGCCTTCCTGGCCTTTTAGTCCCTAGTACTCGCCCCAATAGCATTGCATGGAATGCCTCTTTCTTTAACTTGGTGGTTTCCCTTACTGCTAGTATCCCAGTGAACACTAGGGTTACTACCATGACTACCGCAGATCATCTTTTAGTCATATCCCCTTGCTGCCATTTTTACCAATGAGGTTATGAACAGGGTCCATTTTGGCTCCATGTTCATAACCTCTCAAGTATATAGGAGAAATAATATTGGAGGTAGAAGTTGAACATATCTCACAAAGGAGCATTGGCTAGGTGTTCCCAGGACATTCTCACTGTATGTTTCAGTTTTGTGGTTTCTTTGGTTTGTTCAGCTACTGTTTCGATCATCTGGCTATCTTACCACCAACTGGTGATAGCTAACAGCAGAGTACTTTCTGTTGGCCTGGGTAACCAGAATTGATGGCCTTAGCTCTGGTTTCATGACTATAAAGTCTGTCAGTAACCTTGGCTCATGGTGTCCTGAAGTCATGTACACTTATGTGCATTCTTGTGTTTAGACAAGATGTTTTTTTGTGAGCAGTCTATGTTTAGCACATACACTGAGAAACATTTCAATACTCATGTTCAGATGACACAATCATTTCTTTCTAATCCTTGTTTTGTCAGGTACATCCATCATCTCAGAGGTGAGCAATGATGTCTATAAGTAGAACTACAGAGTTATTAGGTGATACCCTGTCAAACACAGGACTCATTGCCTCTAAGAAGGCCAGCTACTCGGAATAACGTTTTTGGCACCTAAGCACAATCAGATTTTCTTTCTGCAGCTTGTAGCCATGCTACATCAACTCTTTCATCTAAAGTCAGAGATTCCAGCTGTACAGCACATAGTCAAGGACTTGCAAGAATGCTCACATCCTTCTAGAGCCTCTCCGAAAGGTAAAATCCAGAGAGATGAGAGTTCACCTCCATTCTAGAAGTTTGGCTCCAGAACCAGTGCTCTTTGTAAAGTCTAGCTAAATCTAGCTGTTACTTTTCAGCCTCCTGCACAAGGCTTGGCTCCTTCCCCAGCAGCAAGCTGACATTCCATGTTCCAACAGAAACTCTTTATGGCCAAAATGTAATCTGCATTAGTTCATCTCATTCTTGTATTATACTGAAAGGTCATCACACCCGATCTCTGCCTTCTGCCTAAGTGGTGGTAATGAGACCATCTTGTGGATCCATGGTACTTTTTGAGACTAGAACATGGTGTAGTTTCTCCCCAAATGTCTTACTAATTATTTATAACCTACAGAAATGCATATTATATCACATGGAGAGGAAACACTGATATCTTTTTCACAAGACATCACACATTTTGCAGAAGCCAAGGACAATCATTCCTGTGTGTATGTCACATCAAAATTAATTGCCAGATAAATGTCAAATCAAGATAAGCAACTTATTTTGCAAAATGTTTTGACAAAGAAAATATTTCCTTTAACTAGGATGAAATCAGACTGAGAGATGACTCCTCGTATTCTCAGATTTCCTTCTGACACAGAACAGAACATTTTGGCACTTAAAGTGCTGAAACCGAGACCATAAGCCAAGCATATAAATCTATCATTGTAATATCTGATAAGCTGAAATATCTGCATTCCTATAGATGCCATGCTATTCAGGATATTTCAGGAACACATGCATTTCTCCAGAATTCTGCCCTGTTTAATACACCCGAATCAGTGGCCTAAGCAGAAGTACTAAAAAGGAAAACTTAAAAAAGTGAAGACTTGGCCGATTGTAAGGCACAGTGAAGATGAAGATATGATGGCAGCCCAGTGAACTAGGTTTAACTGGTGGATTTTGCTTTTGGATCAGCAGGCTGTTAGAATGTAAGAAAACATTTGAAGCTGGCTCACCCACCCCGAGGAGAGTTGGGTGATTTGATCCACTGCACACAACACCTCCTGGAGGCTGAGTGGTGAAGCAAGCATGAGATAGTGCTAGAGATAATGTGCTTTGACCTGTCAAGCAGTATGTAGCACTGTAGTTGGATTTGATGGGTGGGTAGAAGAATAAACTCATTACCTGGCCAGCATTACAGTCCCATTTTGCAGTGACATCATCAAACACCACGGGAGGAATTAGGATGATAACAAATTATTCTAATTCCAGCTTAAATATGACCATGACCTTGATTCTTGCTTCCCGCTGCCAGCATCCACAGATGGTTAATGGGTCAATGGAGAATGAGATTCACTGGTCCCAGGTGCAATGGTTGCCAGAAATTACATAGGAAAAAAACATAAAAATTCAGGGAACTCTACCTTTCCAATTATTCTTTACTGGACTTTATACTGATAAATGATTGCATTATAGCTCAAATCTGGAATTTTTAACTTGCTTAAATTTATTTGGAAAGCTGTTTTCACTTGATAAACCTGGAATTTTTTTGCAGTTATATAGTCATTTCCAGTCATTCATATGTTTATGTGTTGTCATGGTACTTTACAACATGCTTGAGAGTAAGCATTTACATAAAAGTCGATTTACTGATTGATTGGTTGATTGACTGCAGCAAAATCTTAATATATGGAAGACACTTGTTCATAGCTAACCACAGATGCAGAATTACTCTAATATGATATTATTTTTCAACTCAAACTATTCAGGGAAGTCTACTATAACGTAATCAGTGTAACATTCACTGCAGACCTCAAAGTGAACAAAAAAAATATGTAATTTGTGTATTCAAATATATGATTTTAGTACTTATCTTAAAGAGGTTTTACTTTAAAAAGGGTGGTTGCTGCAATATTTAATGTAGTGCAGTGCTGTTTGTTCATCTCCTTCACATAGGTACATACATGAATTTACCATCAATCAAATATAGACTTCTTTAATATCACACAGAGAAACCCTTGCATTGAAAACAATCATGACCAGTAAAATATCTACATTTATCACAATTTAGAAATCCAGTTTACTGTGCCCATAGAAAATACTACACATTTCACTCATTAAAACACTATTTTATAGTCACAGAAATATTTTTCTGAAGGCTTGGCCAGTGATTACTTCATTATTTTTATTTTATTTATTTATTTTACATTTGTCAACCAGGAAAATCCGACTGGATATAGGTCCATTTTCAGCGGAGGCCCAGGGAGAAAAGCTCCAGACATACATTACATGGATACATACAGTGAAATATTACAAAATGGGCATTTGTTCAACAATAGATATACACATATTCAAGATTTTCTAGAATACACACAGGAAATATTTAGAAATTATTAACTTTTAAGGGAGAACACATACATTATCTGCTTTTACTGTATTTGTGTTTTTTCCTACTTTATTTTGCTTTTGCGTCATCTTAAAAGTACTCAGTTGTATTTATTACTGCTTGGTGTAACTCATTCTAAACCTTTTAGTTTAAGCACCTGGGCTTCAGACCAGTTTTACATTAAGAAGGTTTGTGGTCTGCACTGTAGTGGCAGAACAGGTAGCTTACATCCTTCTAAGTTGGGAACTGCTGATTGAGGGCTCAGTGTCTGTTATTCTAAAAGTGTATTAATTCTGGTTTAAGCACTTGGGCTTGAGGCCAGTTATTTTACATTAAGAGGGTTCGTGTTCTGCACTCTTGTGGGAGGAGAGGCTGGACTCTGTCCTTCTGAGCTGGGAATTTCTGGTTAAAGCTTATAGTGCCTGCATATTTGAACTGCTTCTTACTGAAATTGGTACACCTTGTTTGCTGTAGCATAGACTAGATCCAGACCTGCTGAATCTAGCTTTGTTTGTATAACTTGAGCACTAATCCAGGCATTCTTTAAAGTATTCAGTTGTATTTATTACTGCTGGTAGTAACTTGATTAAAGTGTAGCTATCATTTCTAAGTCTTTTGGATTAAGCACTTGGGCTTCAGACCAGTTGTTTTACATTAGGAAGGTTTGTGGCCTGCACTGTGGTGGCAGGACAGGTAGCTTACATCCTTCTAATTTGGGAACTGCTGATTAAGAGCTCAGTGTCTGTTATTCTAAAAGTGTATTAGTTCTGGTTTAAGCACTTGGGCTTCAGGCCAGTTATTTTACATTAAGAAGGATTGCAGTCTGCACTCTTGTGGGAGGAGAGGCTGGAGTCTGCCCTTCTGAGCAGGGAATTTATGGTTAAAGGCTTATAGTGCCTGCATATTCTAACTGTTTCTTACTGAAATTGGTACACCTTGTTTGCTGTAGCATAGACTAGATCCAGGCCTGCTGAATCTAGCTTTATTTGTATGCTTGTTGTTTGTTTATTTCCCTGAAACGCTAATTCCACCTAAAATGTGGCCTTTTAGCACTTCTGTGGATCCCTAGTGATATCTGCATTGCTTACTGTACTTATTTCCTTGTTTCACTTGAAAGAAAGTTACTGTTTGTCGTTTTTGCATTTAAGTTACCTGTAACACTTTGCATTTAAGTTACCTGGCACTTGCTCACTAAAGCAATTATATAAGCCAGCTCTAAAAAATTATAAGCACTACACCCTCACAAACTCCCCTTGAGTACCTTGTTCCCCATTGGCCCTTTTTTTCAATTATAAAGGAATTCCCAATACTATTCTAGCATGTCCAAAGGTCAGTTGTCAATCTCCTCTCCGGTCCAGCTGGTGAATCTGGGAATCTTGAGGCAATGTTACAACTGCCTCATGTACACAGACAACCCTCTCCTCCTCCCAACAAATTCCAACACATGTGAGAGATGCAACCATATAGCCAAACTGGAGGCTAAGCTCTCTCAACTCAGTACTGGCGTAACCAGTCAGGAGGAGAAGGAAACCACACTCACTACAATTCCAGTCTCACATAGACCTACCACGACAACAAACCAAACACATAAACACACAAAAACATACTCGGAGGCTCTAAATAAAAATCTGCCTAAGCAGCAGAGACCTCCAAAGCAGGCACCCAAGCAACCGCTACCCCAAAACAAAACACGTGCAACACATAGCTCACAAAGCCAGTGTGCCGAACAGTCACAGCCCTTAAGGCTAAACAACACACCTGATACACTTGTAATAGGTGACTCTATCATCAGGCACACTGACGTCCCGCTCACCAGGCTGAACAAGGAGAAGGTCACGGTGAGCTGCCTGTTGGGCGCTAGGATCCGCCACATAACACAAGCACTCAGGTCACTCCAAGGCAAGTACAAATATGACTCAGTCATTGTCCATGCTGGTGTGAATGACCTGAGACGTACCTCCCTGGACTACATGAAAAGAGACATAGAGGAGCTCTCTGAGCATGTAGCCCAGGCCGGTATGACCCTGACCTTGAGTAGCATCTTACCCTCACCAAGAATGATGCCACAATATGAAGACAAGATGATCAATTTCAACAATTGGCTTAAGTGTTGGTGTCATTCAAAGGGGATCCAATGCCTGTCAGCCTGGGATGACATGCTCGACAAGCCACGATGCTTCGCTAGGGATGGCTTGCACCTGTCACCCCTGGGCTTTTGGATATTGGCAAAGGCTCTTGCTACCCCCATAGTTCCTTTTTTTAGGCAAGGCTCAAAAGACAAACCCACCTCCATAGGTATCACAAGGGATAAGAAACTAAGAGTAATGCTACTCAACGCCAGAAGTCTAAACCTCAAGATGCACACACTCGAAACTCTCCTTAGCATGGAGAACATCGATATCTGTGCAGTAACAGAAACCTGGTTCAAGGCTCCCAAGAGCACCCCAGCACTACCAGGTTATACCTCATACCATGCTTTTCGGCCCCAAAACTTGGACCGAACCACAAAAGGAGGGGGAGTATCAATATTCGTCAAAGATACCCACACTTCTAGGTTGGTGGCACAGCACAAAGCATCAGAGACTATCCATGTGCAACTAACTGTGGGTAAAACTGCCTTCCAGTTTATAGCCTGCTACAGACCACCCTCCCAAACACAGGAACCCCACTCGGCCTTCCTGAGAATACTGGAAAATATGAAGGTCTCTCCAAACACCATTATATTGGGCGACTTCAACTACCCAAACATAGACTGGGAGCATTACTCTAGCTCCAACACCCTAGCCCAAAGGTTCCTAGAATTTATAAACTCAAATGCTATGGAACAACTTGTTACCACTCCCACAAGAGGGGAAAACATACTGGACCTGATCATCACCAACATGGGGACACTATGCTCCAGACCAGAAGTGTATCCCTCACTGGTAAGATCAGACCATAAACTAATCTCACTGGATATTCACATCCCAACCCCATCCCCTGCCCAGAAAACCACAGTGAAAAACTTCTCTAAAGCAAATTTCACATGCCTCAAAACCGAGGCGAAATCCTTCAAAGCCCCCGGGCCTGTGGAAAATACGGCCCAGACCGCAGAATCCTTTATAAACGCATTCTATGAACACCTTCAGGAATGCATGGATCATGCAATCCCAAATAAAACCAAGACCCAATCCTCCAAAGGCAGACGTCCTGTCTGGTGGACCCTAGCCATAAACAAACTATACAATAGAAGGAGGAAGCTACTACATGATAGAGCAAAATCCCAAAAAGGGAAGGCATCTTTGATCAGTATCAGCAAAAAATTACGGGCACTCATAAAATTCAGCTTCGAGAGAAAAATTGAACAGGATACTAAGGATAATCACAAGGCTTTCTTTAGTTATCTTAGGAACCTGGGTGGGAATTCCCAGATATGCTCAGAATTAGTCCGAAATGACAAAAAATACACAGAGCCCACAGACATTGCCAACATCCTAGCTGACAGGTTCAGTGCAAACATCCCCCCCCCCCACCAAAAGGGCAAATATCTATCCCAACAGAGTGCTGCCCTCCCTGACATCTCAGATGCTCAGGTAAGAGCTGCCCTCTCCAAAGCAAAAAACACAGCATCAATGGGACCAGATGGTGTCCCGGGCTGCATCCTACATGAACTCCAAGAAGAGCTAAACCCAAACATAAAACTACTGTTCAATCTTAGCCTTACTACAGGATATGTACCCAAAGAGTGGTGTACAGCAACAGTGGTCCCTCTCCAGAAAGGTGGTGCCTCAACGGATCCTGGAAACTATCGCCCCATAAGCCTGACTAGCTTGGTCTGCAAAGCTATGGAAAGGATCATCATGGACCTCATAAATAAAGATATTGGGGACCTACAGACAGTGGATCCTACCCAGTTTGGCTTTGTTAAGTGCAGATCCTGCCTCTTAAACCTGGTCAATTTCTTTGAAACAGTCACCAAGGCCATTGACGAGGGGAAGGTGGTCCACACAGCCTACCTGGACCTCGCAAAAGCCTTCGATACAATACCCCACTCGGGCATTATAGATAAGCTCACCAGCTTAAATATAAACCCCTATGTCACTAGATGGGTTGCAAACTGGCTCAAGGACAGAACCCACATGGTTATAATTGCTGGAGCCAAGTCAGACTCCAAACCAGTTACAAGTGGCGTCCCACAAGGCTCAGTCCTGGGACCTCTCTTGTTCGGTATATATTTCTCGGCGGTACAGGCCAACATGGAAGGACTGTGGCTGACCAAGTTTGCAGATGACTGCAAACTGGGCACCATAATCAACTCTCCAGCCGACACAAGCATTCTCCAAAAGGGCCTCATAGAAACAGACAACTGGTGCCAGAGTCATGGCCTCAAGCTAAACGCCAAAAAGTGTATAGTCATCCCCTTTGGCAAAAACAAAGTGCCCACAAATTACCACATAGGTGGTAATCCATTAAGTACAGAAGAAGTCATTAGGGACCTGGGGACCCAAGTTGATAGCAATCTCTCATTTGACAACCACGTGGCCAAAGTGGTTAGAAAAACATTTTATATAGCCCACCTAATCATGAAGGGAGTCACATCTAGATCAGGGGAGGTCATCGTGCCTCTTTACACATCCCTCATCAGGCCCATAATTGAGTACAATGCCTCTTTGGGATGTACCTTACCAGACACCTGCAGCAACTGGAAAGACCCCAAAAGTACCTCACCAAGAGGATCAAAGGGCTCAAACAGATGCCATATGCTGCCCGGTTAAAGAAACTCCAGCTCTACTCAGTGGCATACCGCCTGCTCAGAGGTGATCTGTGCCTAACGTATAAAGCCATGTCCAACCCGGAATTAATGGACATGCTGCACCTCAGAAAATCCAAATCCCATCGAGCTACGCACTCGAGAGACTTGAACCTCAGCACTGAAATAAATAGGACATGCTGGAGGGACAGATTCATAACCCAGAGGCTCCCTTCACTCTGGAATAAAATCCCAGTCCAGGTTAGGCAGAGTCCCACATTGACTCTCTTCAAGAAGAATCTTGATGAGTGGATGGGAGATCATAGGTTTACCCCGGCTATCACTTCTGTGTCACTGTTAGACAGAGGCACAGTATACTAACCTCAAAAAAAGGCATAGCAAAATTAATTTAAAATGGGTGGCAAAAGCCAAACACACTCTGGCTAGGCTTATAAATGCCCTAGGGCAGATAACCTAGTATGAACCTATGAACCTATGAACCTATGAACCTATTAGTAGTTAACATAGATTTTAGCAGTACATGGCTGTGCAAAGTTATCATCCTTACTTTAGTACTTTCCAGTAGGTAAGAGACATGTAATCAGTTAATGAATCAGAGTGATACAATGAAAGTTTCTACATGTACTAACGTTTTCATTTATAGATAGTATTTTGAGGAGGGATTAGTCAGGGTTTGTACAGGGACAAAGCCAATGCATTTTTAGGTGTTTTTTTAAGAGATATTTTGAAATGGGTTAAGGAGGGAACTGTAGTAAGTTCCGCAGGAAGTAAGTTCCAGGTTTTTCCAACAGAGTTGGTAAATAGTGATTCATCAGCTGAATTGTTGGATTTAACAGTTTGCACTAGTGTTCTGTTGGAGGAGCGGAGTGTTTTTAGGTTACTGTAGGGGGTGATAATATTTTTCAGTTTGGGTGTGCTGTCTGGTTGGTAGAGAACTTTGTGAACAACTATTAATTAGATATATTGAAGTTGGTAGGGTAGTTCTAGCCAGCCTAGTGATTTAAGGTTTAGACAGTGGTATGTTCTATATGCTGATCCTGTGGCAAATAACCACTATTACTGTAGCAGCTAGTAAGCTTATTGAGGTCAGATTTGCTTAGGTTTGCAAAGATGGGTGAGGCATAAAGAAGGGTTGATAGCAAATGTGTACGGTCAATCACAGTCCTAGCTGATGGGGTTAGGAATTGTTTAATCTTATATAAAGAGCCTAGTTTCTTATTAACTGTTTTAATAGTTTTGTTGACGTTAGCATCAAATTTAGGGTTGTTGTCCATTATTACTCCTAGTAGTTTAGTACTTGGTTCTGGGGAAATTATGCTACCATTTTTAGATGTTATGGTGAGAGATGGTAAAGGGACCTTATGAGTAGGGGTGAAGAGTAACAGCTTAGTTTTTTTGGGGTTTAATACTAGACAGCAGCCAGTGAGCCAGTTCTCTACTTTGTTGAAGGTGTTTTGGGATAAAGATTGTAAGTCTGTGGGGGAGGTGGGTCAAGTCATCTGCATACTGAATACTAGTTGCATCTGGGATGATTTTATGCAGATCATTAATGAAGATGGGAATAGGAGGGGGCCTAATATAGACCCCTGGGGACTCCAAGGGTGATTGGTAATAGGAAAGATAAGTTATCTTTCCATAGTACAGCTTGTTGTCTGCCACTTATATAGGAATGAAACCAGCTAATTGCTAGGTTATCTATGGAGAGTGTTTTTAGTGTCCATAAGAGTAGCTGGTGGTTAACCTTTCGAATGCCTTGGAAAGGTCTAGGAAGAGGGCTGGGGAGAGCTTGTTGTTATTACGGTTTTGATTTATTGTGTGTGAGAGAAGGAAAGAAGGGCTGAGGTTGCACTGTGGCAAGGTCTAAATCCATGCTGGGAGGGGGCTAGGAGATTGTTCAGATTAAGACAGGCTAGGAAATGTTTATGGATACATTTTTCCATAATTTTAGCCAAGGGTGACAGGATGGCTATACGCCTGTAACTTGAGAGTTCAGTGGAATTTCCCCCTTTATGGAGAGGAATAACATGGGAGATTTTCCAAACAGAGGGGGTATAAGCTTCAACAATAGATCTATTGATTAATATTGAAATGGGATATGCTATTTCATCAGCAGCTTTTTGGAGATACTCTGCGGGTAGTAGGTCTGCCGAAAGGGTGGTGGGTTTCAATTTCTTGACTAGTGACCTAACAAAATATATTGGTACTGGCTGAAATTTGAAGAGGGTATGATTATTGGGAGGTCTATATTAGAACACCGAACATTTGAAATGTCGAGTGTTCTAATATTGACCCGTTTTCAGCGAACGCTGAAAATATCGAAGAAACAGAAAACCAAATTTTTTCCTAGGGAAAGAATTTGATTGTCCGTTTCTGTTGCTTCAGTATTTTCAGCTCTCTGGTGGAAAGTTATGGGTCGGGTTCAGGTAAGTGTGTGATTGTGTGGACGTGTGGGTTAGGGCGGGTTAGGTGAGTTAGGGTTAGGGTGCGGGTCAGGTAAGTGAGCGATTGTGTGGACGTGAGGGTTAGGGCGGGGTAGGTGAATTAAGGTTAGGGCACAGTTGAGGTGACTGTGCAATAGTGACGGACCTTAGGGTTAGGGTTTGGGTTAAGGTAAGTGGATAGCAGTGGCGGCTGGTGACTTCAAATCAAAGCGGGCTGCAGGAGATAGCTGAATGGGTGGGGTCAATGGGAAGGGGTGCGGACAACTAGAAAGGGGAGGAGCTATGCTCAAAACCACAAAAACTAAACTTTAATTAAATATGCTGCCCTGGGTGCCAAACCCTCATTATGATAGTCCAATCAAGACAAATGAAGTATAAAAGAATAAAAATAGTTCAATGCATTGGCTGCTTGACAGCTTACGTAATATCTAGATGGAAACAAAAAGGTTGTGAGGCATGAAAAAATAAATTACTTTTTAAATACATTACTGGAATGCCAGTCAAAATCAAGTATAAGAAAAACATGCAGCACTCAACTCAAACCACTTCTCCTTGCACTGCATTATAATTTATATTCAGCTTTATTAAAGTACCAAGTAACATGCTGAAAGTAGCAATCTCTGTGATGCCCCCACTTGTAAAAATGTTTCTTATCCAAAAAAGACCTGCTGCCTGACAACTATCTACTCGTTTCATGGGGAAAACATGATCAAAGTAAAAAATGAAAGGCAAACAAGCTCAAGATACATTGCTTAAAGGATTACTGTACAGGTTATGGACCACACATGAATGGCATTCTGTTTAGTTTACGGGTAAAGCCCTCAGAGATCACTGGAAGTCTCCAACAAGTGTAATGAGCTTCTTAAAATAATGTAATCCTGTCCTTTATTACAAATACTGTCATATGCATTTCAATACCCAATGCTTATACATTATCTAGTTAAGTATTCTCTGCATGGCAACAACAGAAAGGCTTCAATGTTGGCAATTCTTTAACAGTATGCTTATTAAAGCTTACTTGCATGTTATGATCTCAGACAAGCTTACCTGATAGTCATTAAAGCATTGCTACTTAAAACACAGAGCAACAGGCACTTTGAGTAATAAGCATAAATCAACAGTACAAAAATATGACAGAAACCAGACCATTCTGCAAAATCAAGAACAGATGAAAAGCCACTGTAGTACTTGTGTCTACCTTGGATGGGGGGATACCCTGTACATTTACACTGCATGGGGGGATACCCTGCACATTTACACTGCACAACTGCTCCTTGCCTTGCTTGGACACATCCAGAGTCACTACATGGGGGAGTGGGGTGCAACACGTATGTCACAATTTGAAATATCTCTGGCTGACTGATGGCCCTGGCACATTTGTCATACCTCACCCTCAGAGCAAAGCCATACATAGAAGTGGGACAAAGGCCCAAAGATAAGGACAATTTTTAAATATTGCTCTTATAAACTTAGAAAGATAATAGAATAGTAGGTCTTGCATTAGTATGAATTTTCTGAAGGATATGAAATCTGAAACTCAAATGTCTGTCATTATTTTCTAACTTCAGTCTTTAATGATTTACCACTAATTTGCCAAAAAAACAATTTTATGAAAAATGGACCAAGAATGTTTTGCAAAAATATAAAATAGCCACACAATACAACTGGGAACCTGTCAAAGAAGGGACACTTTTTTAATAATAGTACTGCTAACTTGAGCAGCTGACAAAATAAAAGAATCTACATGCATTTCTGAAATAAATTACTCTGATTATTACAGTTATTTCTAAATTGTAAACCCTCCATGTTTTCTTCCAAAATTGCTATTTTGCGGAGGGATTATTAGGGGAAGAGCAACATTTTGAGCCAAATTCGGGGACAGTTGAGAGGTTTGGCTATGCCTAATTCTATAAAGCAATTTGCATGTACCTCTCAACCTGTTAATGCAATAAATCTGGACAAGGCCAAATATATTGGGGGAACATACGTAAACAGTACTAAAAATGGCTCTTGTATAAACTGAGACAGTTGATAGAACAGGCCTTACTTCAGCATGCATTTTTCTGAAGGTAATGAAGTCTGAAACTCAGTGTCATTATTTAGTGACTTAATTCCTAAATGATTTTCCAGAAAACCACAAATATTACGAGGAACAAACCAAAAATAAGAAGCAAAAATCTATTCATTCTGTGAAAATCTGGGCATTTGGGAGGTATAGTTCAGCTGGGGCTGTCTTTGAGTTTGCCACCCTTCCCCCTCACAAAATCATGGTCGAATGGAGCCCTCCCCCTGCAGCCATTCCAGTGATCCATTACTTGGCTATTTCACTCCATTTACCATAAACACTAATGTGCATACTGCTTTACTTCTATGACGATCTGGATTTCATTTGAAAGTTTTATTTTGCATTTTACAGCACAAACACTAAGACATCTGCTAAACAAAGCAACGCAGTCTCACAATGAAAACAGGCTTAGCATTAAAAACTTCTCTGCCCTTGAAACGCACATTCAATGAAACAGCATTGAAACCCACATTCAAAGAAAATACATTTTGCCAGTGGCAGATAAAGATTAACTTTGGGCTGTTTTCAAATCATAGGCCCCTTGCACATGAAACATACATGTGCTCTTTGATACACCTTCCTGATTCTACTAAATTATATTCCATGTATAATACAGTACAGTTATTAGACGGCATTTTAAATTTATTGTTTTGAACATTTTTCCAGTAAACAATGAAACAAAATGCATACACCAATGACAAAACTACCCAATTCAGAACATTTCCATCATAAAAGTCTACCCAACCTTTTACAGTCCACCAGTATCAGTAAATATGCACAATTTCTGAAGTAGTAAAAGTCATCTAAATAATTCCACATTAAAGAAATCTGTAACAATGAAGAGATTGCTGCTAGCAAACAACTTTATATGTCACTGTTTATTCATCTACAAATAAAGTGCCTGTTGCCCTTGAGGAATACATTGCTTATGTTGCATGCATTAAAAGAAAAAATAAGCTAGTAATATCGCAATAGGGACTGTATGGCAAACTGATAACAGGTTCATAGTTACTATTCTAGGTATCTTTGCCAAAAAGGACTGCAGCATCCACCCACTTTACAACACAGTACAGTATCAACAATGCATCTATCTACTGTGGGAGCAGAACACACAAATTTCTGCATCAAAAGCAAGTACACTACCTGTTGTGCTATTAATGCAAGCAGACTCAGAATAAGCAGCACTAAAGTTTTGTTCCCCTGCAGCTATCAGCTCCTTGTAAAATCTACTTGACACGCAGTTGTATCTCTGAACTTTGCAGCACAAGAAATCTGGAAAAAGCCAAAATTTATTGAGGTGGGGGGGGACAACCAGGGACACATTTTAAACATTGCTTGTATAATGTTGGAAAGTTGCTAGAATAAAATGCTGTGTTACCACCATACATTTCACTGCCACATCTTTAACCCAGGGGACCCTGTGCAAAACAGTCAGAGAAACATACCACTATGCCAAATCAGCTGTTTTGTAAAAGAGAGGAAGACAAACTTAAATGGCTACCATTTAGTGAATTCAGTTCTCAGCATAGCTGTCAACCTCTTGGCACAAAACACCTGAACAAAGCCAATAATGGGGGGAATACAGCCCCCAAACATATTCAGTGAATTCAGTTCTCACTATAGCTCTCAACCTCTTAACAAAAAACATGTGGACAAAGCCAGTAATGGGGGGGGATACAGCCCCCAAACATTCAATTAATACAGTTCTTACCATAGATAACTCTCAAGCACAAATACCTGGACAAAGCCAATAATGGGGGAATACAGTCCCAAAAATAGGGACAAATTTCAAATATCCATGTTATAAACTTAGACAACTGCTAGAAAAATTTTGTGTTACCATGTACTTTCTGAAGAATATGAAATCTGAAATTCAAATGCCTGTTACTTTTTAAACATTTAACCAGTAAACTAGTCTGACTTGGAACAAAAGACAATTTTCAGCAGAGCAGAGAGAAATGCCAATCACATCTTTGCAAGATGAGAGAACATGCAGACACCACACAGAAGGCACCCCAGCCAAGAATCAAACCAGACAACCTGGAGCTGTTAGGCAACAATGCTACCAGTGCACCACTACACTACAGACTTTGCAAGGAAAAATGTAGATACAGAAACCACAGATTTTATGAGGAACAGAACAAATATAAGGCAAAAAGCTGCAAGTTTTTTTTTAGAAATGGTGGTAGATAGGGAATTCAGGTCCTTGCCACCTGCATCCAAGGTACAGGGTTCAAGCCTGAGTATCTGTATCCACCACCATTTGCTCTCTCTAGTCACCAGTATATAGTAACTGGGGCATTACACACACACACACACACACACACACACACACACACACACACACACACACACACACACACACACACACACATACACACACACACACACACACACACACACACACACTACCTGATGTTTGTCTCACCCAGCGACCAAACACCTAAATCCATCAGTGACCTGAAGTAATCCAAGCAGCAAAACCACCCAAGCAATCCAGCGACCTGAAGCAGCAAAAACCACCTGCGATATGGAGCAATCCAGCCAGTGACCAAAACCTGCTACACCTACCTCCTGAATGAGCCTGCACAATGAACATACCGTGAGACCAGCTCACCTCTCTCAGTCTTGATTGGATCTGCCTGCAGCTGAAGCAGTCTGGACCTCCTCTTCTGTGCGGTCGTCCCGCACTGATTCCTGGGTGCATTTGCAGCAATGATTGCTGGGTACCTGTCTATCTCTATCCAGACTGCTCATAAAGGCAGTCTGGACTCGTGCTTTTTTTTTTTTGTTTGTTTTTTAGTTTTAAAGATTTTTCTTTTTTTTTTTCCTAGGTGGGAGGGCTGCAGTCCGATACCACAAGCCGCCCCTGGTGGATAGTTAGTGGTGTATGTATAGTTTAGTGTAGGGTTAGGTGTAAGTGTTTAGGTGTATGTGTGTGGATTGCTGTTTCTTTGGTGTGCTTGTGTTGTGTGTATGTGTTTTGGAACAGCAAATGTTTTCCCTAAGAAAAAATTTGCTGTTCTGAATGTTCAATGTTTTGTATTTTCGATTGCTAGGGTTTGATATTAAAACATTCGACATTTTGAATGTTCGGTGTTCTAATATAGACCCATTATTGGGTGTAGTATTGGTGGTGGTGCTGCGGTAGCATTGTCGCCTCACAGTAAGAAGTTGTCCTGTTCGATTCTCAGCTAAAGCATCTTCTATGTGGAGACATGCGTGAATGGGCGTACCTTCGTTGAAGGTTGTGCGTCAGGGCTGGCAACTCGGTAAGTAAAAATCTACTGCCAATCATTAGTGGACCGGAGTTCCGCTGTGGCGACCCCTAACCAGGAAAAGCCGAAAGATACAACATTGGGTGTAGTATCGGTAGAACTTGGGCTATTGGGGGCTAGTTTGTTGGCAAGAGATTGAACAGTTTCTGTAAAAAAAGTGTTAAAGGTGTTAGCAACAATTTTTGGAGGTTTTTGAAGGGTAGTCAAAGGGCTAGGCGTAGATGATTGTCCTGGGTGGAAAAGTTTATTTATGCTACACCAACATTTTTGTGGATGATTTTGGTGTTTTTGTTGCAGATGACAGTAGTAGTTTTTTTTTTTGTTTAGCATAACAGACTTCTTTGTATCATTCCTTAGTTGTTTATGTATAAGGTGGTCTTTTTGGGATTTAGTGGTTCTCCAGGAAGTCCACCCTTTATTTCTGTATATGATTTTTTTGTCTGGTATCTTTTGACAGCCATGGTGCTACTTTATTGTTGGTTCTGATAGTACGTTTGGGAGCATGGTTATCCAGGATGGCAAGAAACTTAAAGTACGAAACTGCTTCATCTAGTGGAAGCAGTTTTAAGTCAGTCCAGTCACATGAGTTAAGTTCATCCTGGAATTTAGTTTGATTAAAGTCCTTATTGCTCCTAAAAGTTTAGAGTATATAGATGAGGAAGTGATCACTGATGTCTTCAGGTAGGGTGCCTGCTTTATATATATATATATATATATATATATATATATATATATATATATATATATATATATCTTCATTACTGAAAATGCATAAGCTTCGTGAATTTCTTTTCCAATACTTTGTAATTTGTTGTTGTTTTCAGCCTCCCTAGTACTCACTGCCTGTGGCACGCCTATCTTTAAGCTGTTATTCCTTTATAATTGTTTTATTACACAATGAATAAAAGTATTACATAGTTCTGACAGCTGAAATTAATCCTTATTTTAACAGGAGAGTCAGGATAAAACATCTACAGTAATATCATACATAGTCGTAATGACTGACTTAGGCCTTAGGTAGCATGCTGGAAGGCTTTCTGGATGGCCCATACTATACAAAACAGAGTAATTAATATGCTGTGTGTGTCCAATAAAGACTCATTCTTTGTCTCTCTATTTTGCTGTTGCCTTAAGCTCATCTTGTAACTTATTTCTTTTTTGTAACATGCATGTTTACTAATTCACTGTTAACAAACCTTAAGCTTAAACAGGTAATTGTAAAGATTTGGAAGTTTGAGTTTAGTTAAGAAAGAACTAGTGAATGAACTCTAATATCGAACGTCACATTGTATAATTATATACTGCTCATATACAGTATTTCGTTGTTTTATTTTTATTTATTTTTAAATTTTAAAATACTCTGACGATGAGCTTAAGCTAGTTTTGTTACACAGTTTTGTTATCAATGCTGTTAGTACAATGTCTTTAGGAAAAATCGAGATGTTCTTGATAGCCCATAAAAATGCTATTTTTAAATGAGCTGTTGTATATGAATCCACTGATTGCAAAACTAGCACACTGAACATCTCTAAACTGAAATAAGTCACCGAAACATACAAATTGTCTAGGAAAAATGAGTAAATAAAGGGTCTTAACTCCAGCAGAGCTGGAAAAAAGTGAATGGACTAAGAAATGCAATGCGCAGCATCCAGCACACTGGTTGACTAAAAAAGAAAGCATGCCTTACTTTCAGCTTGCAAGTATGCTCTAAACTGCCACATGGCAAACGTGGCTTGCTAAGTTAGAACAAATGAAAAATCTAAGGCTTGCTTGTGCAAAACTAGAATTAGAAGGTCATAGGCAGGATTCTTTGAAATTATGCATTTTATGTAAATATAAGCACATAATACACACCCATGTGGGAATAGGAGGCACCTCTTATTCCACCCTTGTCACTTATTATATTCATCTCTGACATTGCACAGAGAAAATACAAACACTTGCTTTTGTGAAAAAAAAAAAAGAATATTCCTTTTTCCTTTATTTGCGAGAATAGTACCAGTTTTTTAAACAAAGTGATCAAATTCATCTGAGCTGAGCATTTAAAGGAAAAAATGAAACGCTTTGTATGAAAAAACATGTAGCTAACGACTGTTAACACAAAGTGGAAGGCATACAACAGCATTACTTTTGAATAGTTCCAAACCTTTCACAAAACAAAAAAATGAAAAGCTAACATGATTTACATGATATATATAATATATGTCATTATTCATTTATAAAACAATACTTAAAAATGTAAGAAACATGAATGCCTAAATCAGGAATAAAGTTGTTACACTAAATGTACTACTTACATACCCCTGCTGTTTCACACAAATAATGGATTCAACTCTCTTCTCATGCTTGGGGAGAAATTGGTGGACTTTGTTCAAGAGATAACGTTGCATTTAACAGGATGGTATGTTTCTATATTTCTTTGACAAACATACACATGTACATGGACGCAATCATATATATATATATATATATATATATATATATATATATACATATACGTATATACGTATATATATATATATATATATATATATATATATGTATATATATATATATATATATATATATATATATATATATATATACATATACATATATATATATATATATATATATATATATATATATATGGGTGCCCTGACATTAAGCAAAACTCGCTAATATTGATCTCCGTTTTATCGGCACTCTTTGACAAAACAGATGGATATCGGATGTAGGAAACCGATAGTCCCTGTGTGTCTATATAATTCACACAGACAAACATTGGTTTAGATGTTATTTGGGATATTCTGTTGGCACCTTAATGTTTATGGACATCAGGCTTCTTTTAAAGCTTTGTTTTTCTAAAGTATAGCCAAACAATCCACTTATGCCATACTGATGAGGTCACTAAAAAGGCTATAACATGGATGACCACAGCTAGTGGGGTTTGGCTTTATTGGCATGAATGTACCCATAAAGACTTAAAAAGGAGAAAGAAAAAAGTTATGGGCATTCAGAAGCCATGTAGCTGAAACATGTACGTCCTCAGTGGGTATTTGAGTATATCCCATGTGCCCCATTACAGGAGGTTTAAGGTGTAACACAGTGAAAACTCCAGTGTGGCTCATTTGGAATGGTTCCCTCGTGGATTTAAAACATTTTATTGCTTACCTTAATATTAATGATTATGAGCTGCTTTATTTGTGTCCACATCCTCAATAAATAGCATGCTTTCCACATACATGGTGCACCAATCTCTTCTATTGGTTTGTCTTTTACCTATATTCATAGTCTATATTTAATGAATTGTTTTGATGTCTCTGTGAGCAAGAATATGGATGGCAGTTTAACAACTGCATTATTTAGGAAACCTTTTACTAAGAATCCTTTGTTGTTGTTTTCTAGTTGCCATCCTAATCATATTAAGAACATTCCATAATCTCAGATTTTGAGAATTTGTAGTGAACAGCCTGAATGTCAAAATGAGTGTTTGTTACTTGAACAGAGGCTCATCCACAGGGATATTCTGGGCAAGTTATTTCTTTAGCCAGGGAAAAGACACATCAGAAATTTATGGTGGACCTGTTCATAGACATGTTAATAATAATAGATTTAGATGTGATCTTACCTTTGCTACCAAGACTTTTAAGACAAAATATATCATTCGGAAATGTTAGTATCTTTTAACAAGTAACATTTTTTTTCATATAAGAGAGGGAAAAAATTATACCAAATTCTTTCCAGACATACGAGGTATGAACCTGAACAGAATTCTTCATTTAAGCATAAATTATGCAGTTCTTTTTGTGTGGTAATTGTATGTTTTGTATCCGGATTTGTAAGACTAAGAATTTTACATCTGTGAATACTGACAACGGTTTTGAAATTAGACATGTTACCACATGTATAACACCATTGGCCATTCACCAAGTGACCTGTTCTTGTGGTGTTATTTTATGTTGGACAAACAAAAAAAAAATGTTTAAAGCAAAGGATTTCTTTACATCTAAGTGTTTTAAGTTGCTGTACAGAAATAAGCACTTTATACAAACACACATTAAAACATTAAAATGCTCACTTTATTTTTGTTGGTATTGATAGGGTTGATGTCATTGTTATCAATATGTACAGCCCTGGATTGAATTCATTTTTATAAATGCCATTTATATACAGTTTGCGTTGTGACCTCTAGATGTCGGTATTTGCATACAAAATGATTGACTGTGGTAATACTAGTAACTTTTTTTGTTAAATTTTTTTAAACAAAAATATATATTAGGTTTAATTTACATCACAGATATGTACAATTGTGATACTTGGAATAATATATATATATATATATATATATATATATATATATATATATATAAAATGCATTTACATTTTTCTTTTTCTCTTTTCTTAGTCATGCAGTTTGCCTCTGTTTTATATAATGATTGGTTTAGCACTTTTCATTCATACTTGTTTGTGTTAGAAGTGAAGCCACTGTCCTTAAGTTCTTTATGGACTAACCTTGCAACATTAAAATGTGTTTTATACTATAATATATATATGTAAAGTATCTTTGTATTTAAGAAATACCTCTTCTCAATTCTCATAATGCACTGTGTCTAGTGTGCCAGTTTTACAGGTGGAGATATCAAATGTAGCTGTTAAATGCCTTTCCCTTATGCTGCCATTTTGCGCACTATTAATGTTATTTTGCTTAGTGCTATTATTAGCAACATAAAGACAGATGCCTGGGTAATCTTGGGTGCACATTGTGACATCTCCCCAGTAACCCTTTTCTATTGCCTTTATGAATGCAGGGAGTATGAATAATAAATGACCATAGTTTTAAATATAGACTAGACTATATAAAACCAAAATAATTGCAGTTAGTGCAGTAAAACCTGTATGAAAGACAACATCTAGATATCCCCATTTATACTTCAAAGTTATATACAATATGTGGGGAACAGACCAGGTATAAGACAGGGTAGGGAAGTGATGTAACTGATAAGCAATTGATCTAAACTTTCTCCCAATCTAATTGCAAAAAAATGTCTGCAGCCTAGGAAGTCATTTAGCAGCTTCTTTTCACATCTCCATACAGCCGGAAGGACTCTGTGCACAGATCACTTTAAAAGGTCAGTAAATGCAATTGTTTTTATGCTTATGTCATATTGCTGAATCTTCCTTTAGTCAAGCCTGCTATTGCTTATGATAACTTTTAGAACGCTGAAATTGTTTTGAAATTAAGCAATTTAATTTTGCTTAGAAATGCAAACTCCTATGAATAGCTACATTAATTGATGTGCGCAAAAGTGAGTTAATAGAATTAAATAATAATAAATTAATATTTGTCTTAATGATGACCATGGATGGCAATATTATATTTAGAACTCCAGCTTCAAGTATAGAAAGTTAACTAGCTGTAAAGTTACTATACAAATTGTAATTTTACAACTAAGAATTTATAGGCACTGTCATTTGATTGCATCTGTTTTATGTACTGTGTTAGACTGAAGTTAAGACTTGCAGAGGAAATAGCACTCAATTTATTGACTAGCTTGCAGTAATAAGACCAGTTCTCATTGTAAGATGGCAAGCACACCACTTCCTCTGTTTTGCGTTGCACAGTCATGGTTCTTGTTATTGACTTGCTGAGACTAGTTCTCTTCCTACTATAAGTCACACCTGTCATGCACTGCTAAAAGGAAGGTGGAATAATATAATTCCACATACCATCCATATTGAAGGTGAACAAATTCCTCAGCAGAGGCAGTGCAAATAATTATAAAACATCCAGTATAAATGTCTGCTCTGTAGTGTTAAGTGCAGGCATGGAGTCCTGCATGCTTACATTCAGAATTTCTAGCCTTTTAATTCCTTTCACATCCTTAAGAAGCATCCATGCCCCCCCCCCCACCCAAGTAATCTGAGATAATAATACAATGTCGCAGTATGTAAATTGGAGCACCTCCTCAGGCTGCAGAGATACAAATCTACTCTGTTCTAAGCAGTGTCTTTTTTATTTTAGATACATTTAAAATGCAGAGCAAGCCTGTATAGCAGTCACCTGTTTGATTTCTCACAGCTTCTATCTTCTTTACACTGAGCATGCCCACAGTGATTACCTCCTGCTGGTGTTCGAGCTGGTACCTGTTATGCTTATATGTTTTTAAAGATAGAAAGTAGAAAGGTGAATGATACATACATTTTTTAAATGAGATTATTGTGTTTTTACAAAGTTTTTTTATGAATATATTAAAGAATGCATAACAGATAAAATATTTTTTATGCTTGTTGCACTTTAAATCTGGTTCATTAGTTCTTAATGAGTAGCATCATTACTACAATAAAGTATTTAAAGGGGGAAATTTTTGATTCTAAGTAGATTCTGATGAAATCCCTGGTTAAGGGAAGAAAGCACTCAATCTGTTTGTAATTTGGATTAATAAAGTATCAACGGGTGATTCCTAGCTGTGGCAGTGTGTTTTTTATGTTTTAACAGTGGACTTTATGCTGTTGGGCTCAACTGTGTTTTTTTAACAAATTAAAACAACCCCATGTTTTTTTGGACTAAAATCAAGCAGCTGTTAAAGCCCAATACACCAACATAATCTGCACCTACTTCATCCATCCAAACTGACAGCATAGCCAGTTAATTCAATACCCACTTCATCCAAACAGTAACCTCTTGTTAAACCCTCTACACAAGTAGATACAAGTTCCTCTCCTTCCCTTTTAGCCTCCAAAACATACTCAAATCAGTCTCAGTTTCTACAATCAAAAGACTATTGCTAGCCTTAAAACCTACCACCCTTGCTCCAGATAACATACTATCTGAGTAATTAAAAGTTGTTGCTGATGCCCTAGTTTTTTCTATCTCTGTCCTAATCAACCACCCCATTACAGAAAGCTATACCCAGTCATATGGAAAAGGTGTTACATTCTTCCTCTCCATAAATTTGGAAACTCAGATGAGCTCTCAGACTTCAGACCTATAGCCACAGTGTCTCCATTCTCAAAATTTCTGGAGAAGTGTATCCAATATCAACTCGTCAGCTTTCTCACTGACAACTGCCTCCTTTCCCCTACACACTGAGAATAACATCCTTTTCATGGTACATGTACAGCGATCCTTAGTTATATAACATCTGTTGACCAATACTGAAACTCTGGGAATGTAGTATCAGCACTGTTCTTAGATTTATCTAAAGCATTCAATATGGTATCCCACCAGAAATTGCTTCAAAAACAAGCTGGCCTAAGAATACATGAAACTTCTCTATTTTGGTTCTCCAGTTACCTTTCAAATAGGCAGGTAGTAAAATGACATCTCTTTCTGTCCCATTACAGTGGGTGTCCCTCCATTGTTGTTTAATATATTAATGATCTCTACCTAGCAGCTAAACAAGCCACTATCACAGAATACGTAGATGACTCAGCAATCATCTGTTCTGCTAAAAGCATAGCTAAATTAAAGCAACTCACCTGAGAGTCTTTCTTTACCATAAAGGTGTGACTATCTCATTTATAGCTACTCCTTAACCCTAAAAAACAAAACTGATGATGTTTACCCCAAAGCATTCAAGTGACTATAAAAATAATTTCAAAATTACTTTTTCTAACAACACCAACATAGAACTAGTAAGTCAAATTAAGCTTCTAGGAATCATTAACAACAAAACCTGAAATTTTAATCATCACATAAAACGAGCAGTAAAAACCACACATTGAAAACTTGGTGCATTCTATATAGAGTCAAACAATACCTCACAGATAATGCCAGAAAAGGTATTGCTCAATCCCTTCACATACCTACAGTATTTACTCCCACCTTAAGTACCCTACAATCTGCTGTTGGAACAGTGCTGTAATAAAGTGGCAAAATTTGATACCAGTCTTCATTATAGGGCACATCACTGTCTGGCCTTAAAAAAAATTCAGAGGCTAGAGCTACCTTACTCTTTTCCAATTAGCCACAGTTTCATCTATCATCCAGACAAATGCCCTAGTCTGAAAAATATTCTCCAACTTTATAGCACAAGTAGACGGCAGAGATCCTCTGACAAAATACTATTAAGTGTTACAAAAGCTAACAACTCAGCTGGTGACTCTTTGTACTCCTTTTTCCTGGTCAAAATTTAGTACTCCCTTCCTCTAAGAAACACAGTAAACACCAACTCTATTAAGGCTCAAACAAGAGAATGGCTCTATACAAGCACAACATCAGCAGGATAAATGTCCTGATCCTTAATTCCTCCTATTCTTTCCAAGCACTCCATCCCCAGTCATTGGCCCAAATTCTTCTCCTTATCCCCTACTTCTCTCTCTTCTTCCTTCAACCCATCCAAAAACAATCTATCTCACCTCTTAATGCTAATCCTCCATTTCCTTCATTTCTCTCCTTCTACCAAGTTCAATTCCACGTGTTTCACCGTGCTTTACATGATGCTGTTATTACTTAATGATACTCTGTTTAAATGTTGCATATTTATTGATTAATTGTATACCTCTGTCTACTATGTTCTTTTAGTAAGGTTGTAATTTTTTCAGAGCTTTTCTCCATGGGCTTCCACTGAAAAGGGGCATCTTTCTGCCCAAACAGACTGTCCCGATCAACAAGTTCAATAAATTAATAATAAATAATAAATAAAAGTGATGCCTCACCTAATACAGAGTCAAAGTAGATTACTACTGAGGTCACATTGGCTGGTCAGGTTAGACTACCAATATATATATATCCTCCACACCATTGTCAATCTCTCTGATGCAAAAAAACAACTGAAACTATTGCCGAACATGCTAAATTTTACAAACTACATTTAGGATCTGAATGTGGATTGGATATGCCAACACAGTGCACATTTAGCCAGACTATTAACATACTACAATTTAAGTCATCATCCAAACTATGGCCTGTCCCAATCCATACAGTAATCATTGTTCCCTATTAGACATTGTACTTCTAAATATACCAGAAAAGCTACATTCCCTTAAAATTCTTCCTAACTGCTTTAGTGACCATAGCCCAATGATTATGGTTACTCAGATACCAAAGACTGCCCTCAAAAATAGTCATTACTAGAACCATTCCTGAATTATTGAAAACATACTGCTGATGTACATCAGAACATAAACTGGACTTCATCTGTATAAGTGTAGGAACACTACCTATGCCTTTTCCACCTTCTATAACCTTATTATTTATTTATTATTTATTTATTTACATTTGTTGACCGGGAGAGTCTGACTGGACACAGGTCCATTTTCAGCGGAGGCCCGGGGAGAAAAGCTCCACATTAAGTATTACTTACATTATACAGTTAAAAAACATAGCATTTAAAATAAAGACATTAGTCCAGCTGAGGACATAAGACAAGAATAAAACATAGTTGTAAAACAGCTGTAGGATATAGTACAATTTTAAAATATGGTGGCATATACTAAACATGGTTACAAATAACCTGATTACCTCTATTTAAAACATGCTATCTCCACTTGAGAAACTTAGGTTGCATGGATGAAATTTCCCATGGTTCAACTCTAGATTAAATCAATAAATTAATGATAGAGATAGAGCCCGGCATGCACGGAATGCGGAATTTGTAATGTGCATAGGAGGTTGGAGAATCAAATGCTTAAATTACAGAGGGGAAGGGCACTCTCAGCATTATCTGTACTAGTGGGTGAGCAAAATATCCTATACAACTACAACTACTGCTACTTCTACAGGATGTAAGTACACTAAACACAAATTAAAAAATTATTAATTATGCACAAGAAAACAAGATCTACACTACCCATGCACTGGCTGGTCACTCTGTGCATCAGACACAGGCAACCCTAAATCACAGATTGTGCAAAAGGTAAGGAACAGTCATCATCATTTGCACAGTATGGGGAGTTGCGGGAAGCCATGTCTTAGGGGAAGTGTGTGATTGTGAGACATGAGTTAATAGCAAGTATTCACACTCAAGAACAGTGTGTCCAGATACAGAGTGTGACCTATATCAGGAATTCCATGGCGAAGTGTGTGTGCGTGTGTGTGTGTGTGTGTGTGTGTGTGTGTGTGTGTGTGTGTGTGTGTGTGTGTGTGTGTGTGTAGTATCATGACCAGTGTGGGATTAGTGTGTGTACACATCTACAGCATGCATGCCAGGACTACACTCTGGCACACTGGACAGGTCTTAGCCATGCACAGAAGAAGAGCAAGTACATCGTGGACACCTCCAATCATGAGCAGTACCTTTGCCAGGAGTTGCACTGCTAATTCTACTACTCCTGCTGGAAGTCTGAGTACTACACGAATGTGAATTGCGGCTGCTGGATGAACTGTCATCATAACAACATCCAAGGCCATGACCAAGTCTATGACCTTGACTTGGTATAAACACATCTGCCACCTATGCCACAAGGCCACAGCAGCTGACATGTGACAATGCACCAGCAGACTAACCTTGTGGATGTTATCCTTCTCCCAAAAGATGATCAGGAATAAGCACGGCTCAGTCCAGTGTGTCATTCTATTCTCCCTAAAGTCAAAACTGACCTCTTGCTACAATAAAATCGGTAAGTTTGCTACTGAGACCAAATCCTCCTCCCACAATGCAATGCACTCCACTCCTTGAACTGGCTGCAACTCCCCCACTATCTGTCTTACATACAGCTGTTAACTGCTCACAAACTTATCTTCAAACCCTCTAACTGCCCTTCCCTCTCCTCCATACTCACCTTGCATCATCCTGACAGATTACTTAGGTCCAGTAAGCAGAACCTCCTCAAAGTGTACAAACCCTTACACATGCCAGGGCAATTTCTCATGTCCTTCTCCTTTGCTCATCTATGGTATTCACTAGCCCCCACATTCAAATCACCCAGAACCACTCTGCCTTCAAGACCATGCTCCATTCCCACCTCTCTTCTCACTGTGAGTGTTCATGCTCTCACACTACCTGACTCCCTCTATTTCATTTCTGCTCCCCCTTCTTTTTGTTTTTTCCTTTCTCAAAACTCAACCGACTCCCTTTTTTCATGTCCACTCTGTCTCCCTTTTCTCTTTCCTCTCTCATAACTCAACCTATTTCATCTCTTGCTGTTCTACCCTCCTCCTCTAATTCTTCCTGCCTCTCGCCTCATGAAGTTATGAGTGCATATATTCCCTGCAGAACAATCTATACTTATGCACTCCAAAACTTCTGTGTTTTGATTTTCTTTCAATGCTTTGTTGCATTACCTTGCTCACAGGCTATTATTCTGTCTTCTGTAGTACTGTGATTTTACTGTGGATATTACTTGGAATGTTAATTTAAAAAAGTGATTTAGTAGTTTTGATAATTATTTTGTACTTGTTACTTACACTACCTTCCTTAAAGGTTTATTATTCTGTCTTCTATATTGCTGTCTTTTACTAGCTTTGAAAATTATATTATATTTGTTAATTTTGTTAACTTAGCTTTGTAATAATTGTATATGGAGCTTTTCTTCCCGGGCCTCCACTGACAACAGGCTCATTTCTGGCCCAATTAACTTTTCCGGTTAACAAACTGCAAATAAATAAATTTATCCTGCACAAGGACACACACATACACACATACACACACACATGGCTCACGTAGTCCCATACATCAGAATGCACAACATGCAGTAGTCTTATGACCTCTTCTGAGCAACTGGTAAATCTCACCTTTGCCTCCATAATGGCACTGCACATATGTTGGCTACTGGCAAACCAACCTTAGGGGGAGGGCAGTTAAGCATACCTTTGCTGAGTACCTCTATTGACCCCCCCATGTGGTACCTCCCACTTAGGATGTCTAGGGGAAATACTGCCATGTCTGCATCTGCCGCTACCATACTACCCTGATCAACCATGTCCCTATCAGCCTGTCCACTCTCGCATGGTCCATTATGATGGACATACATAGGTATACTGGATGTGTCCATACTGTGGGAAGGGGATGTGTGGGTACATTCCGTATGTCTGACATAACCTATGCAGACCCAGACTGTGTTTATTCATCCCCATCATCACCAGAAGATAAGGATACCCCAATATCAGACAGAAGTAGGTCCACAGTGCTTGTGTCAGACAACGATTCAACTATGAACATACCAAAAAAAATAACGATTAATATACTTATAATACTTATGAAAAAATATCTCAACCACACATGCAAGGGCTATAATTTCAGTAAATGCTAAAGTAAGTATATAAATCTGCCCATACAATGAGCAGGTGGTCATTGCATCTCAATGCTAGATGTACCTACATGTAACTCCTAGGTCAAACATACAGATCCAACTATTCAGCTGGGGACTCTCTGTTTGCTAACTCTTTTAGAAAAACATGGAACAGACTCCCAGCTGACTTGAACCTAGAACCCTCACTAACTCAATTCAAAAACAAACAAAAAAAATACTTCAAAACTCATTGGTTATGTCCTTGCACTAACCCCGACTAGTGGCCTCTCTATTTCTTAGGTGCCTTACCTTCAACTACTTCTAACTTTTTTCTACCACTCCATTTCAGGAAGGGTCAATTGTATGACTGCTGCTCAATGTGTCTTAAACCTGAATGTAATGTTGTGTATATATAACTTTGAAAATAATGTTATGTTTTGTAAAGTGTTTTATAATAAGTTAGTACTATATGTGCTAAATGCTGGTATTGCTTATGACTGTAATCTGCTTGAAACTAGCATTTACCAAATGTTCAATGTGTATTATTATCTTGGAGCTTTTCTCCCCGGGCCTCCACTGAAAATGGACATATATCCAGTCAGACTATCCCGGTCAACAAATGTAAAATAAAATAAATAAATAATAAATATTTAAGAGGGAAAATATAAACATGTATGTGACTATCATTTGGAAAGGTAGATGTAAGAACATTTTAATGGCATGTGTGTGTGTGTGTGTGTGTGTGTGTGTGTGTGTGTGTGTGTGTGTGTGTGTGTGTGTGTGTGTGGTGTCATGGCCAGTGGATGGGGATCTTTTCTAGGGCTACTACACCTTTGCCTCAGCATCCAGCACCTCACTGTGAAACTCTGACAAGCAGTCTAGATCCTTGATTGGCAACAGGAACTCCTCCATCTCAGTATGTGATGGTTCAGTAGACAGCCCACCACCACTAGTCCTGCAGTCCACATGTCACAGGCTCTGCTCTGTGCTTAGCCTTGTGAATCATGTCTCTTGCCCTCTGTCGGACCATTTTATATATATATATATATATATATATAGAGAGAGAGAGAGAGAGAGATACGTGTGTGTGTGTGTGTGTGTGTGTGTGTGTGTGTGTGTGTGTGTGTGTGTGTGTGTGTGTGTGTGTGTGTGTGTGTGTCACCAACATCCCTGACATCCTTGACTACCTGCCACTACATACGGTCATGGAAGGGCATGTCAGAGGAGTGTGTATCAAGGAGCCAGTTACCATGGAAACAGAGAGCCTGTAATATCACCTCATTCTCAGCCTTAGAGAAATTGGGCTTCTTTAATTTCTCCAAGTCTTTTGGGTTTCTAATACCATAACAGGAATGGACCCAATTCCTATTTCAAAGTATGATTAAAATTCATGAAATTAGTATTATTTCTATCTTTGATGTTAGCCAGAAGAGGTCTTCACAGCACCCACAATCTGCCCAGTAATGACTCCTCCTGCAATTCATACAGAGTTACATGTATCGATAACATATCTAAGTACGATTGTAAATTCTTTTTTATAAGACCTATTGCTCCTGCTATTATTGGAACTGTCTGGGTGCCCTTCTTCCACATTTCCCTCATTTCTGCCTGCAGATCTTGGTATATCATGACTTTGTGTCTCTCTATATGCAAGACAATGTAGTCCCTGGGTGTAGCAATTTCAATGATCAGTGCTGCTTTTGTCTTCTTTTCATGGACTTCTATATCTGATTTTCTCACATCTATTTTTTGAGCTGTTGGTAATGGGTGATCCCATCTGATATAGACTTATATATATATATATATATATATATATATATATATATATATAACTATTTTATTAGGTGACCTAAACACTGACTGGCTAGCCTGTAACTCTAAAAACCCCACTACCCACTTCATCTATATGGATTTTCTCAAGCAATTCAAGAACCAACTAGAGTAGATAAAAAAATCCCATAAGGAATCTATACTAGATTGGATGTTAGTAGATTACCCTGAACATAATTTCCAAGTAGGTAGTCTACCTGACGGACTTAGTGACCATCTCCCTACTTTCCTCCTACGAAAACGTACTAACTTACCCAAACCTACAGTCTATAGACAAGTTAGAAACAATCACAATGTTAACCCTCTAGAACTCAACACTATATTAAAACAATGTAACTGGGAACCACTACGCAGCCTTGACCTAGACCAAGCAGTGGACTATTTTAATAGTACTCTTATTAACATCCTTGATTCAATTGCCCCAGTAAGAAAAATTAGAGCTAAGCAACACTATGCTCCTTGGCTTACTAAATCCACTAGAGCCCTATTAAAAAACAGAGACAAGGCATGGAAAACCTGGAAGAAAGATAACACTAGTCTAGCCAATCAAAACTATCAACACCTTAAGAATCAGGTCAAAAAACAAACAAAGCTTGATAAACAGAACTACTTTCTAGATATACAAAATAAACACTCCAATAACCCCCAAAAGTTCTGGCATGCAATAAACTCCCAACTAAAACCGCCACACCAGCTCCCACTTCCACCTCTACAAAAAGAGAGAGCGATATAGCCTCCTAATTTAATCACCACTTTATTGAATCCATCAAATCACTATCACCTCAACTTTCCAAAAATAGCTACTCATCCATACCAACAACTCCTAACAACTCACCTCCCTTTACATTCTTTCCTGTTCCAACCTTAACAATAAAAAATACCTCTTAAAACTTAAACCCACTATTCTTGCAGCAGATGGTATACCTGCTCATTTCCTAAAAATGGCTGCTGACTCTCTATCCTACCCAGTCTCAATCTTAATCAACCGCTCCATACAGGAATCCCACATCCATCAACTATGGAAAATCTCTTACATTATTCCCCTTCATAAGGGTGGGAATTCCTATGATTTCTCTAACTATTGCCCCATAGCCATTCTGTCTCCTTTATCAAAGATACTTGAGAAATGCATACACTCTCAGGTCTTGCAATTCCCAGACTCTAACAATCTCTTTTCCTGTACACAACATGGTTTCCGCACACACCACAACACAACTTCAGCTTTTCTCTCTTTCACAAACCTGGTTAACCAACATAGAAATAACAAGATTTGTATCTGCTATATCCCTGGACCTCTCCAAAGCATTTGACATGGTTTCCCACTCCATTCTAATAGAAACTCTTACCTCTCTATCCTTTGCCCCTAACACTTTGGCATGGTTTAAAAACTATCATACTGACAACAAGCTGTCCAGTGGCAAGGAGTTATATCATCTTTACTCCCAACTACCATTGGTGTACCTCAAGGTTCCATACTCGGTCCACTCCTCTTTTCTATCTTTATCAATAATCTACATAACTCTACCCTACAGGCTTCACTCATACATTATGCAGACGATTCCACCCTGATCTGCTCTGCCCCAAATCTCACCACCCTACAGCATCTCACCCCAGAATCTTTTACCTCAGTAGAGAGGTAGATCACAAATATTCAACTTATCTTAAATCCCAACAAAATGAAACTACTTCTATTTACCCCAAACAAATCAAAAACCACTCCACTCTCCTTTTCTATCTCCTCCAATAATGGTTCATAGGTTGGTACTAGGCTATCAGCCCTAGGGCCTATACAAGCATAGCCATAACAATTCCCTGGCTATTTCTTCCTACACTATTTACCTCCCTGGACCCCTGTCTAGCAGTGCGACTGACATGATCCTCGGTGTGAATTTCCTTTCTCCCATTCAATCGTCAAAGTTCCTTTTGAAGAGGGCCAAAGAGGTACTCTGCTTGACATGTATGGGCAATCTATTCCAGAGTCTGGGAAGTCTCTGGGTCAGGAACCTATCCCTCCAGCATGTTTTGTTTATTTTGATGACAAGGTTTAGATCCCTGGAGCGTGTGGCTCTGAGGGATTGGGATTTCTTTAAGTGTAGCATGTTCAACAGCTCTGGGTTTGACATGGCCTTGTATGTTAAGCAGAGATCGCCTGAGTAGACGATATACGACAGAGTATAGCTGACATTTTTTAAGGCGGTCAGCGTAGGGCATCTGCTTTAGGCCTGTGATTCTTTTAGTGAGGTATTTCTGCAGCCTTCCCAGTTGTTGCAGATGTCTTGAGAGGTACATACCAAACGGGGCGTTGTATTCTATAATGGGTCTAATGAGGGATGAGTACAGTGGGACAATGACCTCCTTTTTTCTGGATGAAAAGCCCTTAGTGATGAGGTGTGCCACATAGAAGGATTTCCTGACTGTTGTGGCGATGTCGTTATCGAAGGTGAGACCACTGTCCACCTGTGTCCCTAAGTCTCTTATCACACTTTCGGTGTTTAGTGTACTGCCACCTATATGGTAATTCACGGGGACATGTTTTTTAGCAAAGGGGATAACTATACATTTCTTGGCAGTGAGCTTGAGCCCATGGCTCTGGCACCAAAAATCTGTTTTTGTAAGGCCCTTTTGTAGAGTATCCACATCATTTGGGGATTCAATAATGGCTCCCAGTTTGCAGTCATCTGTGAACTTTGTTAGACAGAGTCCCTTAGTGTTGGCCTGTACTTCAGAGAAGTAGATGCCAAACAAGAGCAGTCCCAGGACTGAACCCAGAGGTACTCCACTTGTCACTTGTCTGGAGCTGGATTTGGAGTTGGCTACTTTTACAGTGTGGGTTCTGTCAGCAAGCCAGTTAGCAACCCATTGGGTGACGTAGGGATTAATGCCCAGCTTAGTAAGTTTATCTATGATTCCAGAGTGGGGGATGGTGTCAAAGGCCGTGGTAAGGTCTAGATAGGCTGTGTAAACCACCTTACCCTTGTCCATGGCTCTGGAGACTGATTCAAAGAAGTCAATCAGGTTCAGGAGACAAGATCGGCCCTTCACAAACCCAAACTGAGTGGGGTCCAGTGTTTGAAGGTTGCTAATGTCTTTGTTTATAAGTTCCATGATAATAAGCTCCATGGCCTTGCAGATAAGACTCATCAGACTGATGGGACGGTAGATTCTGGGATCCAAGGTGGATCCCCCCTTGTGGAGTGGGATAACTGTAGCTCTGCGCCACTCAATGGGCACGAAACCTGAGGTGAGGCTATGATTAAACATGACACTTAGGTGAGGTGCCAGTTCATATTGTAGTTCATATAGTACACAGCCCAGGATGTCATCAGGTCCCATGGATGCTGTATTCTTAGCTTTGGAGAGTGTGTTTTTTACCTGTGTGGTCGTTATTACTGGAATTTGGCAATCTTCCAGTATTGAGATGGGCCATTTAGGGGGTGAGAGGGGGGTGAAGTTGGCACTGAATAGATCTGTCAGGATATTGGCAATATCCTTGGGATCAGTATATTTAATGCCATTCTGTTTTAGCTCAGAGCAGCTCTGAGCATTGCCATTTAGATTCTTGACATAGTTATAGAATGCCTTGTGCTTGTCTTTGGAATCTTTGGCAATTTTATTTTCGTAACTAGCTTTGGAGGATTTTATGAGGGATCTCAGTTTCTTACTGAGGCTGGTAAGGGAGTTTTTTGCATCCTGGGATTTTCCTCTTTTCTGCAACAGTTTTTTCCTTTTGTTGTAAAGTTTGTTTATGGCAGGGGACCACCAGATTGGCTTCCTTTTTTTGGATGAGAGCATCTTGGTTCTATTTGGGATGGTACGATTCATGCATGAGTGGATGTGCTCGTACAGTGCCTTAGTGTAGGATTCAGCAGTTGAACTTTCAGTTCCCGTCTGCATGGGTGTCATGAAGTTTGTCACTTCTGACTTGAGTAGCATGAAGTTGGCTTTAGAGAATTTTTTTATGGAGGTTTCCTTACTGGGGGCTGGGGGTGGGATATGGATGTTAAGGGTGATTAGCTTATGATCAGACCTGACTAACGAGGGGGTGACCATAGGTGTGGAGCATTGACTTCCCATGTTGGTAATGACCAGGTCTAGGATATTGAAGCCCCTGGTAGGACTATGGATTAGTTGATCCAGGGCATTGGAATTTATGAATTCCAAGAACCGTTGGGCAAAGGTGTTGGTACACAAGTAGTTTTCCCAGTTAATGGCAGGGTAGTTAAAAATCACCAAGTATTAGGGTGTTTGGTTCTATCTTAATATTTTCCAGTATGTTTAGAAAGGTGTAGTGAGAATCTTGGGGCATTGGTGGGGGATCTGTAGCAAGCTACAATTTGGATTGCAGTCTTACCTAGTGTTAGTTGCACCTGGAGAATTTCAGACGCATTGTGTTGGGCAACTAGCCTGGTGGTGTGAATATCCTTAGTGAATATTGACACTCCTCCACCTTTAGTGTTTCCGTCCTGGTTTGGGGGCCAAAAAGTGTGGTAAGAGTTGTAGCCTGGTATTGCAGGGTTGCTCTCTGGAGTCTTTAACCAGGTCTCAGTTACTGCACAGATATCGATGTTCTCCATTTTTAGGAGTGCCTCGAGAGAGTGCATTTTGAGGTTTAGACTTCTAGCATTGAGTAGCATTACCTTCAGATTTTGCATGCTTGTACCTGTTACGGTGGTGGTTTTGTCCTTTGAACTTTGCCGAAAAAAGGCACTATAGGGGTGGCAAGAGCCTTAGACAGTAACCTGAATCCCAGGGGCGACAGGTGCAGACCATCTCTGGGAAAGCATCATGGTCTGTTGATCATGTCGTCCCAGGCAGACAGATACTGGATCCCCTTTGAATGACATCAGAAGCTTAGCCAATTGTTGAAGTCAATCATTTTGTCCTTGTATTGTGGTATCATTCTGGGCGAAGACAGGATGCTACTCAGGGCTAGGGTCATACCTGCCTGGGCCACATGATCTAAGAGCTCTTCCATGTCTCTTTTCATGTAGTCCAGGGAGGTACGTCTCAAGTCATTCACTCCAACATGGACAATGACAGAGTCATATTCGTACTTGTTGTGGAGTGACTTGAGTGCATGCGTTATGTGGCGCATCCTGGCACCCGACAGGCAGCTAACTGTAATTTTCTCCTTGTTCAACCTGGTGAGTGGGACATCAGTGTGCCAGACTATAGAGTCACCTATGACTAAAGTGTTAGGTACGTTGTCTTGCCATAGTTGCTGGGTGGCACACTGGTGTTGTGAGCTATGTGACACTTTGGTTGTGATTGGTGTTTGTTTGCTTTTCAGCTTCAGAGGTCCTTGTTGCTTGGGCAGGTTACAGTTAAGGGCCTCTGCATATGTGGATTTAGTGTTGCTATATGTGTGTGTTGGTGGTGTGGGTTTAGAAGGGCTATGTGTTGCTTGAGGTGTAGTGTGGGTGTTAACCTTCTCCTCTTGACTGTCTAGCACAATCTTGGGTGGAGAGAGCTTTGCTTCCATTTTGGCTATGTAAGTGCATCTCTCACAGGCTGTAGTGTTGGGTGGTAGGAGGAGAGGGTTGTCTGTGTACATGAGGCAATTGCTGCATTGCCCCAGTATGCTCAGATTCACCAGGTGGACAGGAGAAATCACCGGAAGCTGACCCTTGGACATGTCTTGTTTGGTGCTTTTTTTTTTTTTTTTTGCAAAGTACAGGAGCTGTTTTCCCTTACCTTAGCAAGGTACTTTGCAATTATAGGCTGTTTAGTGCCTATGATTAATTTCTCCTTATTAACAAGGAGAGTTGAGTGCTTATATCAGTTTAAGGCTTCCTAGTGCTTTCCAGCAGGTATTAGAGCAAGTGCTAGTCACAGGGATGCTTAAAGTTAAGATGAAAAAAAATGCACACTGCAGTGTGCACTAGAGAAGTTAGATGTGAAAGTAGGTAACTTAAGTTTTACCTGTTTAAAAAGTTAAGGTTTAGTGGAGAGTTACTATTTTTAAAACAGCAAGATGGATTGAAAGGGGTGGTCACTTTTGTATTCTGGTACTATGGAATACAGTAGGATGGCCAATAAATTTAAATAGTTGAAGGGTAGGGATTTCAAAAATGATTATTTTGTGATTACTCACACAAGTCAGTGAAAGAAGAGAGGAAATGAGATATATGGTCAGATTAACATAAGAGACAGGCAACTAGAAAGACAGTGGTATTTAACAAGACAACTGTAACTGGGTGGGACGGTGGGAAAAACCTGACTCAGAAGAGACAGAGCTGTGGTCTCTTTTGAAGTTTTAATATGCAGTTAAAGCAGAATGCAACTAAAACACAAGGTAAAGAAAACAAACCACAGTATTCAAAATATAAAAAGGCAATAAAGTAATACACAATACAACAAATAAAAGCAAACTAACATTTCCTTCACTGTCATTTCACCCTCTCTCCACACCAAGCTGCTTGGCATCGAAATAGATAACAACCTACACTTTAACAACCATATCTCATGGGGTCCCTATACAGACAAAAAGACTTTCTATCAGATCAAGCTTGGGTCACCCTAGCTCAAACCCACCTTCTTTCCACACTCATGTATGCAGCACCTATTCTCACCTATGTAAGAAAATCTGACCTGGAGAAACGAGTCATGTTATAACAAAATTGCCAAGTTTGCAAAAAATTCCCTCTTTAGAACACACCATTGTATATCTCTTAGGCAACTTCAGTGGCTTGAGCTCCCACAATTACTAACCTACCACCAACTAGTCATAGCTTATAACAACCTAAAATATCCTGAAAAAACTCCAGCCCTTAGGGAACTACTGACTAACTACATTCCAAATCGACCACTCTGCTCTGCCAACAAATCATTCCTCTCTATCTCCACAGCCAACAACACAGCAGGTAAAGCTCTATTTTCTCACAGTATAGCAAAAAGATGGAATAATCTCCCTCCCTTGGTGACTTCTGCACCTAATACCAAACAGTTCAAAAACTCCCTTAAGGCTCATCTTATTAGCTCTTGGCTATGTCCATGTGTTACTTAACCCTAGTGTATGCTACCACCATCTTTCTCTCTTCTCTCCAATTATCAGACCCTCTGTAAAAATGGAAGTAACAAATGGTATCCCTTGACATTTGGAAATGTTGTGATCTTTGTCTGTATATTTTGATGACTAACAATGTTCACTTGTATATATTGCTGATATGATCTTTCTTTGCGTACTGTTCTATTATGCACAAAATTCTGCTCAATAACAAAGTCTTTACTTTACATTATGTATTATTATCATTGTCTGTTGTATAATTAAGTGGAGCTTTTCTCCCCGGGCCTCTGCTGTAAATGGACCTCGCCTAGTCGGACCATCCCGGTTAACAAATGTAAAATAAATAAATAAAATAAATAAAATAATTTCCTATAATGCTTTGTGGGTCACCTTTCCAGTGCTTTTCAGCTACCTTAATATTACAACGTTTGCACAATCTCCAATGCAACAGTCTTGCCACATTATGCCTTTTAGTATACAGTCCTTCTGCCATTAGTATATCACAGCCAGCAACAAGATGTGCGACTGTTTCCAATTCTTTTTGACAAAACCTACATTTGTCTGTTTCTCCTACATGTTCAATGGACTTTATAAACCAATATGTTCGTAGTCCACTATCTTGGGCAGTCAATATTAACCTTTTGTCTTTCGGTTTAAATTCACCTCTCTTTAACCATTCCAGCATTCAATCCTGATCAACATGAGGTTGTTCCAAGAGTTTTCTGTACTTGCAAATATATTTATGCATTTCTTGCACTTCTTACCTTCTCAACTGATCCTTCACCTTATATTCTTTCTTTTGCTTTATGATACACCCTGTTTTCAGTATTAATTTAAGTCTTCTAAAATATTCCAAAGTTTTATTGACATCTGTTCATGTTTTATTGCTAATCCTTCATTAATTCTCAAATATTTATACACTCTGTGATGCCCGTGCACTGGCCCAGTAATCAAGGAGCCTCAATCCTCACCATTAACACCAGTGAGGGGTGTCCACATTGGGAGGGATAACAAGTACACACACAGTAAAGTAAAATTTCCCTTAAGAGCACACAGAGATGACAGTCAATCCGGGTCTGGTTTCTCCCTTTTTCTCTAGATCCCCAATAAAACTCCCCATTGGCACAGCTATAGGGTACAGGTCTTAGCCTAGCGGTCAAGCTAACACCTCCAGCACCCTCTCTGTCCAACCAGTGGTTCGTGTCCCTGCACACACACACACACACACACACACACACACACACACACACACACACACACACACACACACACACACACACACACTTTAAGATATGAGTTATATACAAACACACAGACACTCCTGGGGAAGGCTGGCACAGGCTCTCCAGTTATGCCCCTTCCTGCCAGTCTATAAGGTAGTACCAGATGCCACCAACCACTAATATCAGCTACTAATTACCTTACCAAAGGGTGTCCAATTTTACTGTGCAGTATTATTATCCAGTTAGTAAGTATGATGAACAGCAAGGCTTGGAGTGACTTGGACAGTATCACTATATACTTGCAATGTACTCTAGAGCTTAAATTATCTCTACACAAAACAGCCATGGTTGAAAGATTTAAAAATATTTAATAATAAATAATAGAAACACAAGACAAATCTCCTCAATTCTACACAGTGCTAGTCAAGAGTTCAGAGATCACAGGAAAATGCTTAAAATAATACTGTAGAATAGTCTGACATAAATATAGAAAACAGCTAGACTAAACTTAATGTTTTTTGTCTATTTCTAAGAGAAACACTAAAGTCTAAGATCCTACTTACATACAGGGCAAAGCAAGTGCTGGCGAAGTTGCCAGTTCTGAAGACAATTTCAAAATGCTCTCTCTTTCTCTCTGAGATCTCTTAAATTGGTAATACATCACTGCTGACTCATTTTAGATTACATCATTCTTCTCTGGTTCCCAGGCTAACAGAAATTTAGAGTTTAGCATATCTTTGATCTTGCAGCTGCCAGGAACCTACAGCAATAAAAGACATTATACATGCAAAATCTAGCAATTAACTCTGGTCTCAAAAGACTAGAAATAATTCCTTAGTCCAGAAATTCTGTCTCCAAGATTTGAGATCAGACAGTCATAAAATGCTTTACTTTATCAGCTTTCTTCCAACAAAGTGCACTGTGGTTACATTTTTGAAGTTCAACATTTAATATAGTTTTCTTTACATTTGTGAAACAGCATGTGGATTTTATTAATAATTACAATGACATTCAATTATCTACAAAATTCTATCTTGCAATAATAACCAGTCAGTCCTGAGTAAGGTGCCCCTTCAGAACAAATTTCAAGATAGCAAAACAACAACAGAAGAGGCTCGCCACAGCTATTATTTAACTCTATTTAATCCAAAGTGAAAAACATATACAGGATCCAATAGTAAGTGCTTTCACAATCTAGCAAATGTTTCATCAGACTTCCAAATTATCTACAAAATTCTATCTAGCTGGGCTGGCAGCCTTTCAGTTTATTTTTACATTTCTTCCCCCCTGAGAACTCAAGCTAGTTTTTCAAGTGTCCCTTGAGAAACATTGCTTGAGAGGGTTAGGTCTATCTGAGTATACCTTACCCCATTCCCTGTCTTGAGAGCCCATCTGCATTGGTGTTGCTAACCCACTGTGGTGCTGCACTGACATATCATATGCTTGCAACCCTAGGCTCCATCTTAGCAACTTGGCATTTTGCTGGCTGGCCCAGTGTAACCATGTTAGGGGATTGTTATCTGTAACTACAGTGAATTTCCTTCCATACAGATAAGACTGAAGTTTCTGCAGTGCCCACATTATGGCTAGACATTCCTTTTCCACAGCTGCATAGCATTCCTTCCTGGGTTAGAGCCTACGACTGAGATAAACCACTCGGTGCTCTTCTCCCTCTTAAGAAATCTGGCTAAGTACAGCACCCACCCCATGGTTTGAAGCATCCACCTGCACAACAAATTATTTGCTGTAATCTGGACTGGCTAACACACAGGGTCCCCCCAAACCTTCTTTAAGCTTCTGGAATGCCTGCTCACATGCTGTGGTCCATACTACCTTATCTGGCCATTTTTTCCTTGTCAGGTCTGTAAAGGGAGCAGCTATGGTACTATAACTGGGGACAAACTTTCTGTAGTACCCTGCTGTCCCTAAGAATGCCCTCACCTGCTTTTTGGTAACAGGTGCAGACCATGCCTGAATGGCTTCCACTTTGGCAGGTTCTGACCTGATCTTAGCACTCCCCACTCTATGTCCTGGGTAGGAGACCTCTGCCATACCCACCTGACATTTGCTGGGCTTAATGGTCAACCCTGCCCTCTGTAGTCTGCCCAGCACCTCCCTGACATAATGAAGGTACTCTTGCCAGGAATGGCTGTAGATGGCAATATCATCTAGGTAAGCAAGGGCAAACCCTCCTGCTTCTGCTAGGATATTATCTACCAGCCTCTGGAAAGTCACTGGGGCATTTTTCATCCCAAAAGGCATCTTTTGTGAACTCATACAAGCCAACATGCATCACAAAGCTGACCACTCTCTAGCTCTAGGAGTCAAGGGCACTTGCCAGTAAGCCTTGGTAAGATCAATGGTGGTAAGATACTTAGCCCACCCAGCTGCTCTAGGGCTTCATCCGACCTAGGCATGGGGTAAGCATCTGACTCTGTGTAACTATTTCCTGTAGTCCAGACAGAATCTAGTGCTGCCATCCTTCTTTGGCACCAGCACCACTGGAGAGGCCCAGGGATGCTTGGACTCTTGAATTACACCTAGTTCCAACATTTCCTGTATCTCCTCCCTCAGGCATCCTATAAGGGGCCTGCCTAATAGGCCTTTGGGGTCCAGTATCCACCTGGTGTTGCACCAGGTGGGGGCACCCTGGTTTCCCAGTGAACATGTCCCCAAACTCCTGTAACACTGCTCGGATTTCTCAAACCTGCGTAGGAGATAGCTCCTGGGACATTGCTACCCCTTCCAATGAGGTGTCAGTCCGAGCCCTACTGAGGATATCAGTCAACAGATCTCCCTCAGACTCCTCCTGCAATCCACTGCAAATACTTATCACAAGGGCCTCCCTATCACGGTAAGGTTTCATCCTGTTAACATGGTACAATTTGTGCTCCTGCCTAGTAGTTTTACAAGATATTTAACATCACTTACCTTGCTTACCATCCTGTAGGATCCCTCCCAGGCTGCTTCCAGCTTGTTGTGTCTGACAGGAATGAGAATCACTACCTGCTGCCCTACAGCATACTCTCTAGCTCGAGCATTCCTGTCATACCAGACCTTTTTCTGCTGTTGGGCTTCTGCCAGGTTCTCTGAGGCCAAGCCCATGAGTTCCCTGAGCCTTGTCCTGAGGTTCAGGACACATGCCACAACAGACGCCTTGTGAGATTCACACTCACTTTCCCACTCATCTCAAATTAAATCTGGAGGACACCTCACCCTATGCTTATACAGCAACCCAAAGGGTGAAAAAACAATGGATTCCTGGAGAACTTCTCTGTAAGCAAACAACAGATGGAGCAAATATTTGTCCCATTCCCTATTAAACTGGTCTGCAAATGCCCGTAGCATGGACTTGATTGTAGAGTTTAACCTCTCAGCAAGACCATTAGTCTGGGGATGGTAGGTGGTGGCCTTTAGGTGCTTCACCCAACAGTACATCCACAAACAAGCCAGCAGGTCTGACAGAAAAATGGCACGTCTATCAGTCAGTATTTGCTGAAAATCTCTAACAAAGCATTTGCCACCTTTTCTGCCTCAATGGGGGACAAAGCTACTGCCTCAGGGTATCCTGTAGCATAATCTACTACCACTAGGGTATACTTTTTCCCTGTGGAACTTGGGGTACTCAGAGGCCCCAAAATATCCATAGCTACCCTCTGAAATGGCTCCTCAATCACAGGCAAAGGCATCAATGATGCTCTCACCTTGTCTCTTGCCTTGCCTACCTTATGGCCCAGCTCACAGGTCATGCAGTACCCTGTTACATCTCTGGAAATTCCAGGCCAATAGAAGTTCTGCATAATACGTCTCTTTGTACATTTTATCCCCATATGACCTGCAAAGGGAATATCATGGACTATTGCTAGAAGCACCTTTTAGCCCTCCCTCAGGGGTCCACTCTCTATACAGTAACCCTTTGTCCCAGTATACAGATTCCCCCTTCCCTTGAGAATCAGGTGCCTCACTAGCTACCTGCCTCAGGCCTTGTAATACAGGGTCTGAGAGCTGAGCCTGTCTCAACTCTCTCTTTGTACCCCTTCCCATTTCACAGGAAGTCTGGCATCCTCTGACAGCGGTGCCTCACTGTCAGCCAGGGTACTACTACTCCCCTCTACCTTTGCAGTCACTCTGGCCAAGGGAACATCAGTACCCACAAGCAGCTGTGGCTCACCTTCAGTTTCACTGCTACACAGTAGCTCCCTCCCTAAAGTAACCACCTCACCAGTCCTGGCTGCAAGTATGCAATCTGTCTGGGTCTCCCTCAGGCTACCAGACCCACATGCTTGTCTCCTAGCCTGACTGTGTGTAACTGCATAAGCACATGGTATTGTCTCATCAAACTCTTTCCCTATCAGGACATCTGCAGGATAGTAGTTTGGTATTCCTGTTGTCTCAAGACAACCTACTATTGGCATTTTGGCTTTCCCACTTACTGGCTCCCTCACCTTTTGTTCCCCACCTTGCCTCCGTGGACATCTGTATGCCACATGGCCCCACTGTTGCATTCAAAACATTTAACCCTAGGTCCGGGACGTGTACCTGAACTAGTGGCTTCCCCTACTACTGGCAGAGTCTGTTGGGGCAGTCTGCCTACCCATCATGGGTTCCTTTAGACCCATGAGCAGTACTGAGGGTCCCCTTCCTGTGCAGGGATGCCCTGCTTGCTAGGTATAGGTCTACCTTCTTCCCCAACTCATCTGAAGTAGCACAATGTCTATCAGCTAACCAGATCCTCATGTCCTCAGGCAAAGTGCTAAGGACTTTTTCACTCACTAAAAGGTCTGCCAACCCTTCAAAATGGTGATCTGACATCCACTCACCAACCTATGAAAATAAGTGCTCAGTTCATCAACATATTCACACACACTTTCATCTGACTTGCGTCTATGCTCACAAAACTTTTTCCTATAAGTTTCAGGTGTTAGCTTAAAAATTCTAACAGACAATTCTTAATAGCAGTATAATCAAAAAATTAACAATCAAAAAGTTTAGACAACACTGTGACAGCTTTACCATGGAGTAAGGGGGTAAGGAACCATACCCAGAGCCTAGGGTCAACATCATACTGTTTACATACCCTCTCAAACATATGAATGAAATTATCAAAATTATCCCCCTCTGTAAACTGCGGAAGAAATTTACTGACCTTTTGTGCTTCTGGAGTCTGGTACTCCCTTCCCCATTACCTTCATGACTCTGGCAAAGAGTCAGCATCTCCCTTCTGTGCTGCCTCTGCCTCTCCTTCTCCTCAGCTTCCAGGCGTAGCAGTTTCTCATTCTCCTCAGCCTGTAGATGTCTCAGTCTCTCTGCTGCTTCTGTTTCCAAATGTCTGGCCTCCAACTCAAGTCTCTTTAGCTCCAGATGAATTTTTAAGTCCTCTGCAGAAAAGCTGAGCTGTCCATTCTCTGAGTGTTGTACATCTCCACGGCCAGTCTGAGCATCCTCCTGATTGCTGTTTTCTGATGCAGCCATGATCCAAAACTGCAATCACGTCTGCCTTAGTCAGGTTTCCGTGCAGCAGTCCCTTAGCCTGGCACATCTCAGCCAACTGGCTCCTTGTCAGCTTGCCATACTCCTCTGCTGATATGCTTGCCTGCTCTCCCTGACTAGCTAAGCTAACAAAAGAAATAAAACAATTGTGATCTGAACCCTGAATATTCACTGCGTGGCTGATTTAGAGTACAAAAACATCCTCAGTGATCACTGTACACAAGCTACAGGAATTCACTATCCACACCACTACAAGCTAATTGCCAACCAATTAATGTGGTGTGGATATCCCACCACTGCCAACCAATTAATATGCGGTGTAGATATCCCACCACTGCCAACCAATTAATATGTGACGTCCATGCAGTGAGCCAGTAATCAAGGAGACTCAATCCTCACCACTAGCACCAGTGAGGCACATACACATTGGGAGGGATAAGAAAAATACACACACAGTAAAGTGCAATTTTCCTTATGACCACAAAGAGATCACAGTCAGTCTGGGGCTGGTTTCTCCCTTTCTCTCCAAATCCCCAAAAATACTCCCACTGGCACAGCTATAGAGTGGAGTCCTTAGTCAGGGTTCCCAGCCAAGTCCTCCCAGCACTCTCTCTGTCCAACCAGTGCTTCATGTCCCTGCCCAAGTAGCTGACACGCACACACACACACACACACACACACACACACACACACACACACACACACACACACACACACCACACACTTTAAGATATGAGTTATTAACAAGCACAAAGACACTCCTGGGGAAGTCTGTCACAGGTTCTCCAGCTATGCTCCTTCCTGCCCCTCTATAAGGTAGTACCAGCTGCCACCAACCACTAATATCAGCTACTAATAAGGCCCTTACCAATAATAAATAATAAAAACACAAGACAAATCTCCTCAGTTCAACACTGTGCTAATCAAGGGTTCAGAGAGCACAGGAAACTGCTTAAAATAATACTGCAGAATAGTCTGACATAAATACAGAAAACGGCTAGACTAAACTTACTATTTTCTATCCATTTCTAAGAGAAACATTAAAGTCTAAGATCCTACTTACATACAGAGAAAAGCAAGTGCTGGTGATGTTGCCAGTTCTGAAGACAAATGCAAAATGCTCTCTCTTTCTCTCTGAGAGCTCTTGAATTGGTAATGCATCACTGCTGACTCATTTTAGATTACATCATTCTTCTCTGGTTCCCAGGCTAACAGAAATTCAGTTTTTAACATATCTTTGATCTTGCAGCTGCCAGAAACCCACAGCAATAAAATACATTATACATGTTAAATCTAGCAATTAACTCTGGTCTCAAAACAATAGAAGGAATTCCTTAGTCCAGGCATTCTGTCTTCGAACTATGAGATCAAACAGTCATAAAATGCTTTACTTTATCAGCTTTCTTCCAGCAGTGTGCACTGTGGTTACATTTTTGAAGTTCAACATTTAACACAGTTCTCTTTACATTTGTGAAACAGCCTGTGGATTTTAATATTTACAATGACATTGAATTATCTACAAAATTCTGTCTAGCTGGGCTGGCAGCCTTAGTTTTTCACACACACCCTCAAGTTCAAGTTCTTTTATACCACATTCCTGTCCCAAACTGATGTTTTCTTGGTGCTGCAGCTTCCCTGTTTTAAAAGTTGTTTTTTCACATTTATAAATACCAAATGAAATTGTTATATCATCTGAAAAAGTTTTAACCACTTGCAATTGTGCTTTCAGTTCACCATCTGATGAACTCTACAGTTTTAAATCATCTACAAAAAGAAGATGAGATGTCTTTACACTTTGTTGTTTCCTGGGAGCCAAATTGTAGTCATGACCTAATTTGTTAAGTAGACAATTTAATGGGTTAAGGGTAAGAAAATAGAGCAGCGGTGACAGAGAGTCATCCTGGAATATTCCCCTTTAATTTTTATCCCTGGAATAATAATTTGTCCTTTATCATGGCTTAACTGCAAAGTGGTTTGTCACTGTTTCATGGTCACTTTAATGAAATCGATCAGTGTAGGGTGTCTCTTGTACATTTTTAAGAAGTCTTTTATCCATGAATGTGAGATACTGTCAAATACTTTTTTTGTAGTCTATTCATGCCATACTTAGATTTTTTTCCCTTGTTACAGTTCTTCAGTATGACTTTATTTAACAGCAAATGATCCATTGTTCCATATGACTTTCTTTTATTACCATTTTGTCCTATTGCCACGATTGAATTTTCTTCTAAATGGCTATAAATTCTCTCACCATCAATTGCAATGGATAGTTTATATGTCGTCGGAAAACAAATTATTGGTCTATAGTTTTTAGGATGGCTTGCAGGTTCACTCAAGTATGAGTATTATTTTTTCTATTATTAAACAGGCTGGTGTCTGTTTGGGGTGTGCATACAATAAGTTCTTACTCATGGCTAAATCTTCATTTAAAGATGTGAATGCTATTAGCCAGAAGTTAGGTACTGCATCTGGGCCTGGGGTTTTCCATTTAGGAGCTTTTAACTTTGTTTCATTCTCTCTGGCCATTACTTCATCCCATTTCATATCCTCTACATTTGAACTTCTTATTCTTTCTCTTACTTCTTCTATCCATTTAGCATCTTTGTTATTTTCCACATAATCTTGATACATATTTATCCAAAATGTATCTATTTCTTCTTTTTGGTAGTGTTTGAATTCCTGTTGCCTTGTTTCACAATTCTCTATAAAACTTTTTTATGTCAGCAATAAATTGCTTATTTTGTACTTTTCCTTTATATTTATCTGCATATCTTGTAAGTTATTCTGCCTGTGCTGATATTTTTAGTTTATTATTTGTGATAGTGCACTATAGATCCTGATCTGTTCTGACACTGCACGTTGCTCTGAGTATTTTTGTTGATCTGTTCCCTTTTCTATACTCTTCTAACAGTGACATTGCATGTCTTAATTGCTTTACAGTTTTCTCTATTCTGTACTTCCATGATGGCATTTGATTTCTCCCCTTCCTTTGCCTTGCTACTCTGTGTTTTATGTGTTAAGACTTTTTCTGTTATTAATTTAGCTGCACAGTAATATATCCTGTTTACTTCTGTTATATCACATGAATCTCTATGGATAGTCCTAATTACTGTGTTCATTTGTTTTATCAAACTTCTAACTTTTTGGTATTTATTGACTTTCTGTAGTCTATTTCTTTCATTGATCTTAATATGTCTGTCCATCTCTATTAAATCAAGCAACTCTCCTCTTAGATCATTTTCTTCTAAACTGAGGGCACAGTCTTTGTTCTCCATTTCCTGCAGGCATTCTATAGATAGTTCCACACCATCTTTCTGTGCCACATTCTCTTCATTTTCATCCTGTGGCATTCATTGCTCTTTCATATAGGAATTCACTGGCTTATCACTTCATAACATTGACTGATTCAGAGTTGCCACAGTTTCCTGTTCCTTCCCTTGCTGTGCAACTCCAACTGAACGTTTATACTGGTTTCCTATGGAAGGCTCCAAAGTATCTTCATATGGCAACTGATCAGATATTTCCCACTCCATTGGTTTCTCCTTAATCTGGAGATCCACTGCTCTATCCTGCTTTGATGTTATTTGAGCTCAGTTTTCTACATTAAATCCTTCACTTCACAGGTAATCCGTAACCTCAGTTTCTGTTTCTTTAACTTCTCCATTACTAATCCTCTTTTCTACTTTTCCTCTTTGTTTTCTTATTTTTTGTATTGTAAAATTTTCCATATCTGGATGCCTTTGCCTGTATTTCTCTTCATGGGGTTGCTCTTTTTGTATCGATTAGTTTTGCTTTCTCCTTTGCATAAATATTGCATTATATTAAATCTCTTTTTCTTTCCCGTGTCCATATTTCTTCTTCAGATGTCTCCTGCTCCTCCTGTTTCTCCTTACTTTGGAGACTCATTGTTCTATCATGCTATGATGTAACCTGTGTTTGACTTTCTACACTAAATCCTTCACTGTGCAAGTATTCTATAACTTCAACTTCTATTTTTTTAACTTCTGCTTTACATTCCCTGTTTGTGATCTTATTTTTGTATTGTGAAAATTTCCCTATCTGCATGCCTTTGCCTGTATTTCTCTTTGGATATCTTTGGAGCTGCCTTTTTTGTGTTGATTAATTTGGCTTTCTCCTTTACATAAATATTGCACCATATCAAACCTCTCTTTCTTTCCTACATCCATATTTCTTTTTTTATACTTTTCAAAAGTCACTAGATGTTGTTCTTTATATTTTCGCACTTCCTCAGTTGCTTGTTTCCAAATGGCCCAAGGTTTCTTGGCCTATATAATGTTTTTTCATAAACCTGTTGTATGAATGAAAACAAATTTTTATTTGAAGCTTCTGACAGTTTTTCTTGTAGAAGTATTTTTCTTTCCTCGAATTTCTCTTTTAATCTTTTTGCATATCTCCTATCTGGAAATTCTGGGCTTCTTGCATAATAGTAACAATGCATATTTTTTTTCTTATCCTCAATAGTCCACTCTATCATCTTTATGGCTTTTCTGTGGCCTATCAGTTTTTGTGATTTTTCTGGACCGCTACCTCCTTCTACAACAGAGGGGGCATCCTCCCCTTGGGTCCAGCCTAGCCCCACTGTAGGAATGTATCCGTGTCTTGAGGATTCTACATTGCCATTTTTTCCAGTCCTGACACCAGTGCGTCTACTAGGATTGGGCACTTTTCTGTCTTGAGTCTTGTGCACCCAGCTATCTTTTTTATTTTTTTACCTACTTCTGTCCATGATATATGCTATATAAAATACAGTCAATATATCATTGTTGTCTTGGTGAGATTTTTGGAAAAACAGGGCCCACCTCTTGAAGGTACTCTCCAAGACTTGAGGATGAATTCAGTTCCAGCAATACTACTCTCCTTTACTTGCTGACTTATCATCTCTACATTTGGACCCCAGATAATCTCATAATTAGGAGTATATGGAGCAATATCACCTCATTCTCAGCCTCAGAGAAACTGGTCTTCTGCGAGGGTGTTGTGATGGAATAAAAAATGGATATCATAACACAAGTTAACATACAAGGTAGTACACACACTCTATAGTTATGGAACAAAATATATCAATATAACAGGCAATAAACAGCATAGATAAGTGTAACATAAACACCCTCCCTCCCTTAAAAAATGCAAACAGTCTAAACAACAATACAAGTTAGCCAAATCAGCAGTTAATATAAGCTGTAACCAATATGAATAAAAGCACCACTGTAATGGCTTGTTGCATTACACACACACACACACACACACACACACACACACACACACACACACACACACACACACACACACACACACACCAAAAAATAAATAAAAGACGCAGGAATGTCCACCTAAGAAGTAGATAACATCATAAGCATATTGACAATATGGTCACTGCAACAGAACCTATAACTTGCAGTGACAACAGTGTTACACAGCTGTTCAGTTGCAGACCATTGCAGTGGCATTGTGAACAGATGTAACTCTAGAGAAAATAAGTGTCTCAAATGTTTGCCTGTTGCACAACTACAACATTTTGAACAAACAAGTGTGTACTGCTCTGACCTCATCATTTACATTTCAAATGACTTGAACAGATTTATAGTGAAACAGTGCTTGTAGACAGCACAAAGCCAACAGATATCAACACAGTACAAATGAATAATTGTATGGTAGAAGGCATACCTTGCAATATTTTGTGACAGTTTATCCTATTTGTGGAACAAAATTGTGGAAAAGGACTACATTTCTGCAGCACTTGAGAAAGAAAGCTATATTTTGTAGAGCAATGGAAGATCCATACCCCACATTACACTTACAATGTGTACGTAAACCCGACTGGGTGTATTGGATATGCTAATTAACTCCCAACTCATTACCCTTTCTGATTCACTTACTTTGCACAATAAATTATAAACATCAAGTTGGTTTCTACATGACAACAGGCACAAGCCTGTAGAGAGCAGGAATGCTTATTAAGACTTTAGCAAGATAATACCTTTCAAGTGTAGCAGTACTGGTTAATCACTGATGTGTCAAGGAGCTAACCTCATCAAAGTCACACTTTGAAAGGGTGTGTCAGACAAGTAAATCTTACAGATATAGCTATGTTAGACTGACAGTGAAATATAAATGTATCCTGATCAACAAACTGGCCATGTCATCTCAAATTTATGTGAGGTGGCTGTGCATGCATTTCATGCATGGAGTGAAGATGACTAACACTGTGAATGATATCCTACCAATGTGAATGTGTCTTAAAGTTAACCATATAAATATATATGTATATGGATTCATTTTAGAAGCTTGAAGGCCCATAACATTGAAATTCAAAACATTGAGACCAAAAGCTTGAAAATTCAAAACACTGAAAATTCAAAACATTAAATCCCATAATATTGAAAATACATAGTAAACCAACATTTCATATATTCTAACACAACTACATACTGAAACTAATAAATACAAACCATATTACGCTTCCCCAACTATAAGCAGGGGGACAAGCCCCCCTTCACCTCCCATGTGGTTGACTGCACCCTCCACACTCCTTGCTTCTTAAATATATCAACTCCGTGTTTGCACTACACAGAACAAAATGGGAAACATACCATTCTGCCCTTCATGACTGCTTGTTTAAATTATAACAAACTATGCTCAATCTTCTCTTAGAAACACTACTTCACTGTTAAAACATTGCACATTACTATATATCTCTCCAATACTTACCGGGGTTTCATAGGTAACCTCAGTCATGTTCACTCCTTACTTGCTATACCACAACATAACATATCTTAGTGTAGTATAGTGCGATCTCGGAGTTGATATATTTAAGT